>NW_022297095.1:0-4395 GCF_002776525.5 Piliocolobus tephrosceles
CCTGGGCTCAAGCGATTCTCCCACCTCAGCCTCCCAAGTAGCTGGGAATACAGGTGCACACCACTACACCTGGCTAATTTTTTGTATTTTTGGAGAGACAGGGTTTCACTATGGTAACCAGGCTGGTCTGGAACTCCTGAGCTCGTGATCCCACCTCGGCCTCCCAGAGTGCTGGGACTACAGGTGTGAGCCACCGTGCCTGGTCAAAAATTTATTTATCAGTTTCTTTGGCGTGAGTTGAGGAAATCTTATGTCCTTTATACTTAGCTAGACTATACTGGTTTGTATCTGACTTTCTACTATTTTTGATATTGAATGAACCATTGGATAATACTCAAAGAGCTTCAAAAGGACTTTTTTCTCGTTAATAAATGTCTACTGTTCAGAAAATTTATCACGAAATTTATACCTACATTTTAGCAGCTTGAGAGTTAAATAAACACAAGAAAGAGATTCTTAGCAACCCCAAGAACTTAAAAGATTGAATTTGAGCACCTCACAGTGCTCTGTTACACGTCGTTATGCATAAACAAATCCTAAGAACTCGTGAATTTACCACAAATTGTACTGGATATTCAATGCAAATAAAGCCAATTTTGTGCTTACTTGTGAGGGAAAGCTGTACTTGTCAGACGATATATTCCAGAACAAAGCCAGACCTTTGGGAAAGTTTTGGGAAGCCAGGTCTTCAGTGATGGGCACACTTCGAGAAGCGGGAGCATTGAGAGGCAGGCCACGGGGCTTTCTAGCATGTTCCCCTACTCACTGCAGTAAGGCAGCTACCAAGGCGCGACTTTAAAATGGCGGCGACAGGAAGGATTGCTCGCTGACTGGCTGTTGTCTAGAAGGGTGGGGCTGTCACTGATTGGCTGACTTTGGCTGACTTTCACGGGGCCATTGCTAATTGGCTGAGTTTCAGGACCAAGCGTATATCACCTAGTGATGATTGAGTATATTTCCTGATTTGCTTGCTCCTTTCTCTTAGTGTGCTTGGAGGGATGGAATTTCTGGGTTATCAGGGATGCATATCTTTAAATTTTCCTAAATAATTTCAAATGGGGCCGGGTGCGGTGGCTCATGCCTGTAATCCCAGCAGTTTGGCAGGCTGAGGTGGAAGGATCGCTTGAGGTCAGGTGTCCCAGACCAGCCTAGCCAACACGGCGAAACCCCGTCTCTACTAAAATACAAAAATTAGCCGGGCGTGGTAGCGCACGCCTGTAATCCCAGCTATTTGGCAGGCTGAAAGGCAGGAGAATCACTTGAACCTGGGAGGCGGAGTTCGCAGTGAGCAGAGATCGCAATACCATATGCTGTAGCAGCACACCCCCCCCCAGTTCCATCTCCACCTCTTTCTTTACCTTCCCCTGCCAACTGTGCTCTCTGCAAACCTAGAAAGGTCAGGGAGAGATGGGGGTGAGTGTTACTCACATGCCAGCTCGGGAGTTGACTCTAGTTCCCACTTTTTTTTTTTAGAGACAGTCTTGCTGTCGCTGAGGCTAGTCGCTCAGGCTAGAGTGCAGTGGTGCGGTATCAGCTCACTGGATCCTTGACTTCCCGGGCTCAAGCAATCCTCCCACCTTAGACTCCCGAGTAAGCTCCGACATTCTTCATGCCCTACATGAGCAGTGGCTCACAGTCAAGTCCTGATCCTTTCTCCGTATGGCCTGCCCCCATTCCAACCACTTATACCTCCCCTGACGCCCCAGGGCCCTGCGTAGCCTCTGACCTCTCGCCTGCCTGTACAGCCCAGATGTGATTGGTGAATATTTTCTCTTTCATCTTTCTTTTTTTTTTTGACAGTCTCACTTGCCCAGGCTGGAGTGCAGTGGTATGATCTCAGCTAACTGCAACCTCTGCCTCCTAGGTTCAAGCGATTCTCCTGCCTCAACCTCCTAAGTAACTGGTACTACAGGCGTGTGCCACCAGGCTAATTTTTGTATTTTTTGTAGAGGTGGGGTTTCACCATGTTGGCCAGGCTGGTCTCACACCTGTAATCCCAGCACTTTGGTAGGCCGAGGGGTGGATCTCCTGAGGCCAGGAGTTCAAGACCAGCCTGGTCAACATGGTGAAACCCCATCTCTACTAAAAGCACAAAAATTAGCTGGGTGTGGTGGGTGCCTGTAGTCCCAGCTATTCAGGAGGCTGAGGCAGGAGAATCGCTTGAACCTGGGAGGCAGAGGTTACAGTGAGCCGTGATCACACCACTGCACTCCAGCCTGGGCGACAGAGTGAGACTCTGTCTCAAAAAAATAAAAATAAAAAATAAAAATAAAAACTGAGGCCAGGCACGGTGGCTGACACCTGTAATCCCAGCACTTTGGGAGCCTGAAGCAGGAGGATCACTTGAACCCAGGAGTTCGAGACCAGCCTGGGCAACATAGCAAGACCCTGTCTCCACAAAAATGTTTAAAAATTAGAAATTTAAAAAATTAAAATTGATCCATATTCCCATTAACAGGGATGTTTAAATAACACATCTGTTAACCTTGAGTTAATGGAAAGAGCCAGGAAGGGTCTGGTTTGGTTTTGTATCTGTAAAATTAAAATTAGGAACTGTTAAACAAATGTCTTCTATGGTTTTTGTTACTTGAACCCAGGGGTTCAAGTCTATAGTGAGCTATGATTTCACTGCTGCACTCCAGCTTGGGTGACAGAGCAAGACCCTGTCTCTAAAAAAAGGGGAGGAGGGCAAAAATATATAAAATTAATATTAGCAACTTTTTTTTTTTTTTTTAGACAGTCTCGCTCTGTCGCCTAGGCTGGAGGGCAGTGGCATGATATCAGCTCACTGCAACCTCCACCTCCGTGGTTCAAGCAATTCCCCTGCCTCAGCCTCCTGAGTAGCTGGGATTACAAGAGTGTACCACCATGTCTGGCTAATTTTTTTCGTATTTTTTAATAGAGAACATGTTGGCCACACTGGTCACGAACTCCTAACCTCAAGATCCGCCTGCCTTGGCCTCCCAAAGTGCTGGGATTACAGGCGTGAGCCACCACACCTGGCCATTAGCAACTTTTAAACAAATGTTTTGTATGCTTTTCATTACTTATAAAAGGCTCTCTGAAGGATAAGATGGGGCCATCTTGGAGATCTGGACCAAACACCCATGTGATTCTTCCAGAAGACTGTGATTTGATGGACTGTCAGAGATGAGAAGACCGAATTCCTGGCTCCCTTTCTACATCTTCCTGATCTCAAGGCTTCAGAGCTGGAGTCTGAAAATCTGAATTCTGGCTATGTAGCTTTGACCAAGTCATGTGTCCCCCGTGGGACTCAGTTTTCCTTCTGCCCAGTGGGGAATCATAAGCGCCATTCTGACTTGTCACAGGGTTACAGGTTTGTTGGGAGATTACAAAACAGTGAAAATGAAGTATCTTTGACTAATTAAATTAGCTCTCAGAATAGTACACATTTTAATGTTTTTATTTATTATGATTTTTTACAAGTGTGTGCCACCATGCCCGGCTAATTTTTTTTGTATTTTTGGTAAAGACGGGGTTTCACCATGTTGGCCAGGCTGGTCTCGAACTCCTGGCCTCAAGAGATCCTCCCACATCTGCCTCCCAAAGCGCTGGGATTACTAGCGTGAGCCACTGCGCCTGGCCAAAACTTGTTTCTTTGGAGCAAAAGAGGTGATAATGCCAGCGTATTCGCTTGTTAAGATTTCCATAACAGAATACCAGACTGGGTGGTTTAAACAACAGAAGTTTATTTTCTCACAGTCTGGAGGCTAGAAATCAAAGATCAAGGTGTCAGCAGGGTTGGTTTCTTCTGAAGCCCGTCTCCTTGGTTTGTAGACGGCCACCTCTTCCCTGTGTCTCCACATGGTCCTTCCTTCTTGTGCACCCATGTTTGTGTTCTGATCTCTTCTCCTTATAAGGGCCGCAAGACAGATTGAATTGCAGCCCACCCTGCCAACCTCATTTTAATGTGATCACCTCTTTAAAGGCCCTATCTCCAAATACACTCACATTCTGAGCTACTAGGGGCTTTAACATACGAATTGGAGGGGGACAAAATTCAGTCCACAACAGCCAGAGATGAATGTTATCTATTTGCGTGAAATGGGGAAAGAGTAGGAGGCAGCTGGCTGCATTTGGGCTGTGGTGGTTTGCTTTGGGAAGAGCTCATCAGGTATGGGCAGGTTGCTCACTCAGTGGTGGCCGTGGGTAGCAACACAGGCTTTGTCAATGAAAATACATAATCATGACCTCACTGTTTTGGTTAAAAAAAAAAATTTTGTTGTTGTTGTTGAGATGGAGTCTCACTCTGTCACTTAGGCTGCTGGAGTGAAGTGGCGTGATCTCTACTCACTGCAACCTCCGCCTCCCACAAGCAATTCTCCTGCCTCAGCCTCCCTAGTAGCTGGGATTACAGGTGCCTGCCACCACACT
>NW_022297095.1:4495-12132 GCF_002776525.5 Piliocolobus tephrosceles
TCACCCAGGCTGGAGTGCAGTGGTGCAATCTTGGCTCATTGCAACCTCTGTCTCCCAGGTTCAAGCAATTCTCCTGCCTCAGCCTCCTGAGTAGCTGGGATTAGAGGTACACGCCACCATGCCTGGCTAGGTTTTTTTTTTTTTTTTTTTTTTGTATTTTTTTAGTAGAGACCAGGTTTTACTGTATTGGTCAGGCTGGTCTCGAACTCCTGACCCCAGGTGATCCACCCTCGTCAGCCTCCCAGGGTGCTTGGATTACAGACATGAGCCACCACGCCCAGCCTAATTTTTGTATTTTTCGTAGAGATGGGGTTTCACAATGTTGGCCAGGCTGGTCTCAAACTCCTGACCTCAGGTTATCCACTACACCTTGGCCTCCCAAAGAGCTGAGATTACAGGCATGAGCCACTGTGCCCAGCCACAAAGATGTAAACTCAAAAAAATACTCCAAATCCCACTACCAACAAATAGTCAAGGTTCACACCATGCTCTCTCCACATACACAGATAGAAGGCAAGAACACTGGGGGAAAAAAAACTGGAGCCAAAAATAAAAGAAGGCAAGAACACTGGGTGGAGAGACAGAAAGAAACAAAAGCAATTTTTACAAATGGATGTGTACTGTGAGTGTTAGTTTAAGTAAAAGGTGTTATACTTTTCTGCAATTGAATCAACAGAAGAAAACCAAATGGACGCTGTGCTAGTTTCTTAATTCTTAATGCTGCTGTAACAAGTTACCACACACTTAGTGGGTCAAATTAACACGAATTTCCTCTCATACAGTTCCTTTTTTTTTTTTTTTTTCTTTCTAGAGACAGGGTCTCACTCTGTCGCCCAGACTGGAGTGCAGTGGCGCGATCTCGGCTCACTGGAACCTCTGCCTCCCAGGCTGAAGCTATCCTCCCGCCTCAGCCACATGAATAGCTGGGGCAACAGGTGTGCCACCACCATGCCCAGCTAATTTTTAAATTTTTTGTAGAGACGCGATTTCGTCATGTTGCCTGGGCTCTTCTCAAATTCCTGGGCTCAAGCGATGCTCCCGCGTTGGTCTCCCAAAGTACCGGGATTACAGATGTGAGCCACCATGCCCTATCATACAGTTCTGGAGGTCCGAAGTCTACCATGGGTCTCAATGGGCTAAAAGCAAGGTGTCAGGAGGGCTGTGTTGCCATTTAGAGGCTGTAGGGGAGAAACTGTTTTCCTGCTTTTTCCAGCTTCGAGAGGTCACCCACATTCCTTTACTCATGATCTTCTTCTTGCATCTTCAAAGCCAGCAACTGTGGTTGTGTCCTTTCAAGTCACATCACTTCTGCCCCCTTCTACTTTTAAGGACTTTTGTGATGACCTTGGGTCTACCGAATAATCCAGGATAATTTCTCTATCTTAAAATCAACTGGTTAGAAACCTTAATTCCCCCTGCAACCCTATCTCCTTTTTTTTTTTTTTTTCTATCTCCTTTTTTTTGAGACAGGGTCTCTCTGTTGCCCAGGCTGGAGTGCAATGGCGCGATCTCAGCTCACTGCAACCTCCACCTCCCAAGTTCAAATGATTCTCCTGCCTCAGCCTCCCAAGTAGCTGGGACCACAGGCGTGTGCTACCACACCTGGCTAATTTTTATGTTTTTTATAGAGACGGGATTTCACTATGTTGGCCAGGCTGGTCTCAAACTCCTGACCTCAAGTGATCCACCTGCCTTGGCCTCCCAAAGTGCTAGGATTACAGGTGTGAGCCACCACGCCTGGCCTTAGTTCCTTTTTACCATGTAACGTAGAATATCCCCAGGTTCCAGGGTGCAGGTATTGTTCTACCTACACAGGAGGAAGGGAGGGAGTGCACAGGGAAGTGGCCATCCACAAAAGTTTGGGTTTTTCTTGGAGGAAAGGCGTGGAAACACCACGGCCCCCAAGACTGGGGGAGCAGGGTTGACTCTGAGCTGCGTTTGCAGGTGGCAGTGAAACAGCCGACAGAAGGAAGCTAAAAGGCCACCAGAATATCCACTCTTCCCCAGGGACTCCGATGCTGGGTTAGGGGCTCTGAGTGGAGGCAGTGTCAAGGCCTCAGCTGAAAGCAGGTTGTTAGCTCTGAAAGCAGCTCCAGCTCCCCTGTGATGGGGGAGCTCTCAGTCTTTCTCTGACAGCCCCTGACTCCATGCCACTCCCCCTGTCCCTGCCCCACCTCCTGCCTCCAAGGGCCTCCCACATTCCCAGGAATGCAGACTTCACCTTTCTCTTCCGTCTCCCTTAAACCCAATCAGCCTCAGCAGTTTAGGGTTATAAAGTCCAACAGAAACCATCTTGTCTAACCCCCTCACTGAATAAACAGGGAAATGGGCCCCTGGGTCTGTCCCAGGAGTCCCTTATATACCCTCAGAGTGACCTCTTCAAGGACAACCAAAAATGACCTTAATCCCAGGGGAAGAGAAATCCTCACCTCTACTAGGTGGCAGTCTCTACACCTTCTCTATTCAAGACTCAGTAGAGGCCGGGTGCGGTGGCTCATACCTGTAATCCCAGCACTTTGGGAGGTGGAAGCGGGCAGATAACGTGAGGTCAGGAGTTTGAGACCAGCCTGGCCAACATGGTGAAACACCGTCTCTACTAAACATACAAAAATAAGCCAGGTGTGGTGGCGCATGCCTGTAATCCCAGCTACTTGGGAGGGTGAGGCAGGAGAATCGCTTGAACCTGAGAAGTGGAGGTTGCAGCAAGTCAACCTCACACCATTGCACACCAGCCTGAACGACAAGAGCAAAACTCCGTCTCAAAAAAAAAAAAAAAAGTACTTAGTGGGCAGCCAGGCACGGTGGCTGATGCCTGTAATCCCAGAACTTTGGGAGGCCCAGGTGAGAGAATTGCTTGAGCCCAAGGAGTCAGAGACTGCAGTGAGCTGACCATGGCACTCCACTCCAGCCTGGGTGACAGAAGTGCAGTGGCCGGATCTCAGCTCATTGCAAGCTCCGCCTCCCGGGTTTATGCCATTCTCCTGCCTCAGCCTCCCAAGTAGCTGGGACTACAGGCACCCGCCACCACGCCCAGCTAGTTTTTTGTATTTTTTTAGTAGAGACGGGGTTTCACCATGTTAGCCAGGATGGTCTTGATCTCCTGACCTCGTGATCCGCCCGTCTTGGCCTCCCAAGAGACCCTGTATCTTAAAGACTCAGTGGGCCTTCTCTAAGGTAGACTCCACAGCCCAGTCCCCAGGGCCAAGTCAAAGCCACAGGGTCACCAATGCACGGAGTGCCCTTTGACATCACTAAGCTCACCTCTTCCTGATACAGAAAAGGAAAACAAGGTGTAGAGAAGGCAAGGGACATAATCCAAGCCACACAGCAGTGCTAATGCAGAACTAGGCCTAGAACTCAGCTCACCTTGCCTCCAAGTCTGTGGTTCTATGAAATATGCTTTCCACTGCTTTCCCTACAATCTTCATCTCTATCCCCTTCTTTTGCACTACCCCATCCCTACTCTCTTCAGATTGGAGGGCAGAGATACATCCCCCCTCCAACTTTTTTCTTTTTCTTTTTTTTTGAGACGGAGTATCACTCTCTGTCACCCAGGCTGGAGTGCAGTGTCGCAATCTTGGCTCACTGCAGTCTACGCCTCCTGGGTTCAAATGATTCTCCTGCTTCAGCCTCCTGAGTAGCTGGGATTACAGGTGCACACCACCACTCCTGGCTATTTTTTTTTTTTTTTTGTATTATTGGTAGAGATGGGGTTTCACCATGTTGGCCAGGCTGGTCCTGAACTCTTGACCTCAGGTGATCCACCTGCCTCAGTCTCCCAAGGTGCTGGGATTATAGGCGTGAGCCACCGCGCCTGGCCTTTAGTAGGGCTTTCTATCAGTTAAAGGGGAACAATGCCTAACTGCCAAAGTCTCTTTACACATAATCTCTTAACTACCCTTTAGGATGGCCAGGCTAGGTTCTAGCATGCCCATTTTATGGACAGGGAAACTGAGCTACCAAGCCTATGTGATTTCAGTGTTTGTCCTCAAGTCCTCACAAACTCCAGATTTGAGAGAAAGGCAGACATTTTCTTTGAAGTAGAAATACACTTTCTAATAAAAAGGCAACTCACAGAACAGGAGAAAATATTTGTAAAGCATATACCTGACAAGCGATTAAGATTCAGAATGTATACAGAACCCCCAAAACTCAACAATGAAAAGACAAACAACCCGATTCAAAAATGGATAAAGGACTTGAATAGACATTTCTCCAAAGAAGACATACAAATAGCTAATAAGAACATGAAAAGATGTTCAGCATCACTAATTATTAGGGAAATGCGAATCAAAACTAGAATGAGATACCACCTCACATCCATTAGGATGGCTACTATAAAAAAAAAAAGGAAATAACAAGTGTTGGCAAGGATGTGGAGAAACTGAAACCCTTGTGTACCCTTATTGGGAACATAAAATGGAACTGCCACAGTGGAAAACAAAATGACAGTGTCTTAAAAAGTTAAAAATAGGCTGAGCGCAGTGGCTCACACCTATAATCCCGGCACTTTGGGAGGCCAAGGTGGGAGGGCTGCTTGAGCTCAGGAGTTCGAAACTAGCCTGGCCAACATAGCAAAACCTCATCTCTACAACAAATGTAAAAATTAGCCAGGTATGGTGGCATGCACCTGTAGTCCCAGCTACTTGGGAAGCTGAGTCAGAAGGATCACTTGAACCTGGGAGGTGGAGGTTGCAGTAAGGTGAGATTATACCACTGCCCTTCAGCCTGGGTGACAGAGCGAGACCCTGTCTCAAAAAAAAAAAAAAAAAAAATAGAATGACCATATGATTCAGCAATTCCACTTCTGGGTATATATCCAAAAGAACTGAAAACAGGGTCTTGAAGAGATATTTGTACAACCATGCCCATGGCAGCATTATTCACAATAGCTAAACCATGGAAGCAACCCAAGTGTCCACAGACAGGTGAATGGCTAAGCAAATGTGGCTTATCCATACAATGGAATACTATTCAGCCTCAAAAAAGAAGGAAATTTCGGCTTCTCACACATCCTACAACATGGATGAACCTTGAGGACACTATGCTAGGCGAAATAAACCAGTCACAAAAAGACAAATACTGTATGATTCCACTTATATGAGCAACATAGTGTAGTCAAAGTCACAGAGATGGGCCAGGCGTAGTGTCACACACCTGTAATCCCAGCCCTTTGGGAGGCTGAGGCAGGAGGATCACTTGAGCCTAGGACTTCAAGACCAGCCTAAACAACATAGTGAGACCCTGTCTCTACCAAAAAAGTTAAAAATTAGGCCGGGTAGGCCGGATGCGGTGACTCATGCCTGTAATCCCAGCACTTTGGCAGGCCGAGGTGGGCAGATCACGAGGTCAGGAGATTGAAACCATCCTGGTTAACACGGTGAAACTCCGTGTCTAACGAAAATACAAAAAATTAGCTGGGTGTGGTGGTGGGTGCCTCTAGTCCCAGCTACTCGGGAGGCTGAGGCAGGAGAATGGCGTGAATCCGAGAGGCGGAGCTTGCAGTGAGGCGAGATCACGCCACTGCACTCCAGCCTGGGCGACAGAGCGAGACTCCGTACCCAACCCCCCCCCCAAAAAAAATTAGGCCTGGTGTGGTGGCTCATGCCTGCAATCCCAGCACTTTGGGAGGCTGAGGGGGGTGGATCACGAGGTCAAGAGTTCAAGACCAGCCTGGCCAACATTGTGAAATTTCGCCTTTACCAAAAATATAAAAATTAGCCGGGCATGGTGGCACGTGCCTATAGTCCCAGCTACTCGGGAGGCTGAGGCAAGAGAATTGCTTGAACCTGGGAGGCAGAGGTTGCAGTGAGCCGAGATCATGCCACTGCACTCCAGCCTAGGCAACAGAGGGAGACTCCATTTCGAAAAAAAAAAAATTAGCCAGCCATACACGTGTGGGCCCGGCTGCTCAGGAGGCTGAGGTAGGAGGATTGCTTGGGCCCAGGAGTTCGAGGCTGCAGTGAGCTGTGATTGTGCCACTGCACTCTGTGCTGGGTGACAGAGTGAGATCGTGTCTCAAAAAAGAAAAAAAAAAAGTCATAGAAACAGAAAGTAGAAGGGTGGTCGCCAGGGGCTTTTGGGAGGAAAGAATGGGGAGTTGTTTGGTACAGAGTTTCAAGTTTACAAGAGAAGAAGAGTTCTGGAGATGGATGGTGGTGATGTTTGCACAATATTATGAGTGTATTTAATACCACTGAATGGTACACTTACGATGATTATAGTGATACATTTTGTCATATGTATTTCACCACAATGTTTTAAATGGGGAGGAGGAGAAAGAAATGCATCTGCTAAACAAGCGGAGTCCCAGCACGTTGGTAGGCCTGTGTTTGCAGGAACACCAACTGGCCCTGAAGGTGGCCATGGTTTGGGAAGCACTGACTGCTGCCTCGCTGGTTCTCTGGGCTTTGTCCTGGGAGATGTGCTGGGGCCAGCAGTGGATGGGGAAGAAGCATGGTAGGTCTCTGTTACTCAACGGAAAGTGCTTCCATTCTAAGGAGACAAGAAATCGTCCGCTGGAAACATTTAGTGAAACCAAAGGTATCTTCGATCCGTTTATGGAAAGGAGTGGCTGAGTTCTCCCAGACATACCCTGAAGCCTGTTACCAAAGCCAAGCCAAGCATCAGAGCATCAAGCAGCACCTCATTCACCTCTGGATCTCTGAAGAACAGGGTCCCACGTCCAGGAGCCTCCCACAGTGCAGCCAGTGTCCAGGTTGGAGGTGCAGATGCTCTCCTGATTACCACCTCTGCTCTGGCCTCATTCCCTTCACCCTGGACAGAGCTCTTCCTGCAGTAGAGGAAGGAGCCATCTCCTGGAAGCCAGGAGGTCCTTCTGGAAGAATGCTCCCCTGTCCCTGAGCTTTCCAGTGTGCAGAGAGCTTCTCCACACAGAATTTGATCCACTGTATTGAGGAACTCCTTCTCCTGCAGTAACAAACCAACCTGACAATGCCATGGCTTCACAGGCTAATAAAAGTTTATTTCTTGCTCTCATCACAGACTGCTGTGGGTGTTCCTGGTTAATGAGCGGACTTCCATGTGGGGGTTAAGGACCCCAGCCTCCTTGGACACTGTGGCCTCACCACCCTCCACTCGGGCTCAGGACCTCCAAAACATAGACAAAGAGCAATGGGGAAAGCACTACTGCTTCTTAAGGACACGCACCACTTTAGCTCAAGTTCCATTTGGGAGAATTGGTCGCATGGCCCCACCCAGGGGCAAGAAGAGACAGTGGGAAGTGGAATTTCTGGTTGGACAGCTATTTTGCAACAGCTCAACATGTGTGACTTTTGGGAACAGCCAAACATCACTGTGACACCCTGTCAGATGGGTATCATCCCCATATTACTGATCAGGAACCTGACGCTCAGTGCAGGCAACAGACTCACTCCAGGTCACTTAGCTAGATTAATTATCATGATCCCAAACTAGGTGTCCACTCTTCCAGCTCCTGGCCTGATGCCACCTTGATCAGCCAGCTCACTGCTTTGAATTTTAGGAAGAGTCTCAGGCCTCCTCATCCAGAGGGTGCTTTACTTTATAAAGCAGTTTTAACCTGAGAACTTTACCTCATCCTCAAAATGTCCTGGTGAGGGAAGCAGGAAGCCAGTGATCCCCATTTAACAGATTAA
>NW_022297096.1:0-10089 GCF_002776525.5 Piliocolobus tephrosceles
CCCAGCTAATTTTTTGCATTTTTAGTAGAGATGGGGTTTCACCGTGTTAGCCAGGATGGTCTCGATCTCCTGACCTCGTGATCCACCCTCCTCGGCCTCCCAAAGTGCTGGGATTACAGGCGTGAGCCACTGCGCCCGGCCTACTTTTTTTTTTTTTTTTTTTTTTTGTACCAATGAGGTCTCGCTCTGTCGCCGAGACAGGTCTCAAACTCCTATCCTCAAGCGATCCCCCTGCCTCAGCCTCCTGGGACCACAGGTGTGCGCCAGCACACGCAGCTTATTAAAAAAAAAAAAGATTTTTTTTTGGTAGTCTCCCTACGTTGCTCAAGCTGGTCTTGAGCTCCTGGGCTCAAGCGATCCGCGCCGCTTGGCCTCCCAAGGCGCTGGGATTCCAGGCCGGCCCATCGCGCCGCCTGACGTCCCCCTTTGGTTACTCTGCCCACTGATCTGTATAAGAGGATCCGGAGGGGAGATAACGCAAGGTGGAAGTCAGGGTCCGGAGCCTGGTCCGGGGTCTCTGCACTGGCCCTGACCCTGACAAATGTCCCTGCTTCCTGGGGCTCGATTTCCTCCGGCGAAGAATGGACGGTCTCACGCCTGGCCCCTGGCCTCCGAGTTGTGCCCCCAGGACACAGGCAGGCCTGAGCCGGGCTGCAGGCCCCTTGCGGCTTTTACACTGAGGTCTGCTGGCTCAGGATCGGTCCCCTTTGCAGGTGGTTTGTTGAGAACATTAACTAGAACATTAACTACATTAACTAGAAGGCACCGCCAGGTGCGACGGCGGGCCCTGGGGCCAATGATAGTCCAGGGGCGTTTCCTGTGGGTCGCGAAGCTTGGGGCGGGACTTCCGGCATTTGGATGGGGACGTAATTTGGGCGCGACGGTTCCGTCCACGCCGGCTGTAGGGAGGGGGCGGTGTTCCGTGGCCGCCTCCCTGGCGGCTCTGGGAAAATGAGCAGGTAGGAGGCCGACAGCGACCTCCGCGTCTCGGAGCGAACCGTGAGCCTCCCCGTAACGGGAGAGTTCGACTGTCAGCCAAGGTCACCGCGCCCGGCGCAGGGAAGGGGTGGGGCTCGGCTGAGCCCGCGAGACCCGCCCTGCTCGCCGCAGCCCCCGCCCCGCTCGGGCCTCAGGGTCCAAGTATGGCGACGGCTTTGACGGACCCGGCGCAGGTGAGTGGACGAGGTTTCGGCGTTGCTGCTTTTCTGCTAGTTCGGGGAAGCTTCCTGGGCAGGCCGGAAGCCAAGACAGCCACAGGATTCCTCTTTGTAGTGTTGTTTGTTTACGAAACGTGGAGCAGGCTCGTCACTGAGTTTATCTTCGGTCGTGTTAGTACCTGAGAGACTGAACATTCAAGCGGACAGTCGCCAGACTATACATAGATTATAGGACTGTGACGTACAATTTTTTGTAGCCACCTGCTCAGGAAACCAACCTCCTGTTCTACATTAAACAACTCTGGAAACCAGTCTGCCTTAACTTAGTCTTGCAGGGAGCTAGATAACTCTCTGCTGACATTTCAGAAGCTAAACGGTAACTCCTGGAACAGTGGGCCCCAAATAGGACTTGATTAGTAACTGACTGTTCTTCTCATTTTTGCCTCCGCTTCCAACAGAGGACCAAGCAGAGAAAGCCATACGTGCTCAGCCTAACCCATCACATACGATGCCCCACTTTTAGCCCTTCTGCAGCTTTCCACCGCCAAAAGTGTCAGGCCTCTGATAGGTGCTCAATCATTGGTGGAAGGATAAGTGAAGTTCCGCTCCAGGGACTCCCGTCACACACATAAGCCGAACTCAGCCGTGGCCTTCATGTCCCTACCCGGTCCACTATGGCTGACCACCTCTGTCCTTCTTTCCTTCCTTTCCGCCCTGGCTCAGCCCTTCAGACACACCAGTATGATCACTCAGAGTTCTTTTTCATCCCTCAGCCTTCACCTTTACAGTTCATTCAGCCTTAGACGCTATCCTCAGATCTCTGCAAGACCCTTCATATCGTGTTGGCTCTGCTCAAATGTCACTTCTTTGAAGCGGCCTTTCGTGGCAGTTCAGACTAAAGTAGTCCCCTTCTCACCTGCCCTTGGTCTAGCGTTTTTGTATAATTTGGCAAAATTATACAAAATTCTGGCAAAATTTTAGACAGCTACTGAGTTGAGGTCGTAAGGATTTTGTGGGGACAAAGAGCATCAATATTAACACAAGAACTATAACGGTTGGCCTTCATTGAGTCCTTGATGTGAACTGAGAAATGGACATTATTTATCATCTCATTTAATCCTGATCTCCTTAAAGTGACATTCTATTATAAACACTGCCGTACACAAGAGGAGGTCAAGACTCCAACCTGTTTAGTTGCCTGCTGACACACAGCACTTAAGTAACAGAAATTCATATTTAGTGTGTGGACCACCAGAGCCTTTGTTTTTACAGTCAGTTGGCTGAGAAGCCCTGGAGGTGAACTTTGCAGTCTTTTTCCAGCAAGTCACAGTGGCTATGGGAAGCGAAAGGCAGATATTCCATTAGAGAGGACTGTGTAGGCAAAGGCAAAGTGTGTTGGTTGTTTAAGGAGGTCCAAGAGGACTTGTGAGGTTACCATGGTTGCCCCATCCCCACCTGCTGAGACATGGCCTGGAAGGGCAAGATCCTGTGGTCTTTTTTGGATGTTCATCCTGCCTTCAGCCCATAAGGCATTTTGGCCAGTCATAAGCTGGGGTTCTCATGACCACAGCCTGTGTTATCCTCAGCCACTTGAGTTTCCTGGTCCTGAAGTACACTGGCCTTAGGGATACCTGCTGGCAGGACTCAGGGAAGGAAAAGGCTGATGGTTCATTGTGCAGTCTCTCTGGGGTCCAGGGGAGAGGATGAGCTGGTCCAGGCACTGCCACTCCTCCAGCATTTGGCACTCGTGAATTTGGTGATGAGGGTTTTGCCCACGTCTTGGGGATATTTTCAGGAGCTACTAAAATAGATTAAATAGCAAAAATATGTAGAAATGCTTCACAACTGTATTGTAGATTCACGTTAGTGATGGAGGGTTGTTGGGGTCACAGTATTAAACCCTGAAGCAGAGGGACCTGGGTTAAAATTCTGTCTCTGCTTATAACATGTGAATCTCTGGCTGAGCTTGGTGCTCACACCTGTAGCCCCAATGCTGTGGGAGGCTGAGGTGAGAGGATCACTTGAGGCTAGGAGTTCGAGACCAGCCTGGTCAACATAGCAAGATCCCAGCTCTACCAAAAGGAAATAGTTGGACCCAGTGGTGCATGCCTGTAGTCCCAGCTACTTGGGCAGCTGAGGCAGAAGGATTGCTTGAGCCCGGGAGTTCGAGGTTACAGTGAGCTCTGAGCATGCCATTGCACTCCTGTCTGGGTAATAGAGTGAGACCCTGTCTCTGAAAAAAGCAAACAAACGAACGAAAAACAGAAAACACAAAAGACTAGGGGAATCCGCGGAGCTCCCTTAGCCTCAACTCAGTGACTGTGACATGGAGGTGATTGGCGGTGGTGTTTAGTACTACTTCAGGGGCTGTGGGAGGATTAGTCAAATCCCAAGGTCCATCAAGCTCTGAATAACTTATGTCTGTTATTGGGAAAATGGGAACTCTGTATTAATCTGAAAATTGAGGCAGAGATAAATGAGGTCCCTAAGGTCACAAAACTGGCAAGTGTCAGTTTCAGGAGTTTGGATTCAAACGTGAGAAGTCTGACTTCAGAGTTTGGGAGTTGTAGTAGCTTTAAAACAGAACACGAAGCCTTCAGCATGAGCTGGACCAGTGAGGCTCAGGCACTGTGGCTGTCACCGTTATTGCTATTATTATTGTCATTATTTCCTCACTTCTTTGATGTCCTCGGACTCTAATTGTCTACAAGTTGTTGCCATTGTCTTCTGTCATTCTCTGATGGCTCCTATACAGGAGGCTTTTCTTTTTTACATTACAGTAATCTGTCCAAAGCAATGTCTACCTTCCTCCTTCAGCCTGGTACAAAGTTAGGCCCTCAGGAGGTCCTCAGTGACTTGGGCCTTGATCTTGCTGCACCTTTTCCAGCAAAGCACATACGACAGTCCCACGGCAAACTCTGCTACCTCTATTTGACATTTCAGGTGTCTGTGACCTTTGATGATGTGGCTGTGACTTTCACCCAGGAGGAGTGGGTGCAGCTGGACCTAGCTCAGCGGACCCTGTACCAGGAGGTGATGCTGGAAAACTGTGGGCTCCTGGTGTCTCTGGGTAAGGCCTTCCTTCCCCCTCCACCATGCAGGGGACCTGCCACCTCCTTCATTCCATCCCCTGACTCCAGGCCTGATGGGTCAAGAAGGCCTCTCAAACCTGCCTTGCCTTCTTCCCACAACTTCAGTCGTTTTCTACACGCACCTCTTCCTGAACAGTCTCCTTGTGTCACTTTGGACAAGAAATAGTGTACTTTCTGGCTCTCAGCCAAAGGAGAAGAAGGTGGTGGAAGGAAATGGGGTGTTTTGCAGACCCCAAAGGTAGGATTTCCAGCTGTATGTTATGAAGGGTTGAAGTAGGAACTGAGAACCACCACGATGGTGTCCTGGTTTCTCTGTCTGGGTCTGCTCATGTCACTGTCTACTCTGTATGGTTTTTTCTGCCTCAGCGAGTTCAAGGGAAGAATAACGACCCCAGGTTTTACTCTTTGTGACCCCTCCTTCCCCTCCAGATTTCTTGTCTGTTTCTCTGGCCTCTGTGGGGCGTGCTTGAGGCAGCAAATGCTGCTCCACCTCCAGCTCATACTTGCCTCCGTCTCTCACCCGCTGCCCAGCATGGACTGGCCTCCGTCTGCAGTTCTTTTTTTGAGTTCCAGAGCAGGATCTGCCTGGGTGGGCCTGGTTGCTTGTGTATCTGCTCCACAGCGCAGTCTGTGGTGTCAAGGGTGGTGGGGTGTTCTCCAAGAAGGGCTGAGTCAGGCAGGCCCCCAGGAGACTTTGACCTTCCGTACCACCAGGTGTTACTCTAAACAACACTTTAATCACCTCCATGTCCTCTGATTCTAAAGTCACTCTGCTGCAGCCTTGCTGGGCTTCTTGCTATTTCCCCAAGTGCCCACCCACCTCAGGCGATTGCATTTGCTGTTCTGTTTGATGAGTGTTCTCAGGGTAATTCAGCATTTCTCATGGCCGCCGCTTCTCAGCACCGCCATTGCCTCCTCACCCAGCCCTTCCCTGACCACCAAATCTTGAGGAGGCCCCTTTCTCACCACAGCCTCCTCCCTTTACCTTGTTCATGTCTTTCTAAGCTAGTGGTTTTCAAGCAGGGACGATGTTGAGCTTCAGTGGACACTGGGCAATGTGTGGAGACCTTTTGGTTGTTAAAGCTAAGATGATGACATTGACATCTAGTGGGTGGAGACCTGGAATGCCACTAAACATCCTTGTAATGCACAGGACAGATCCTTTCTCCTCTTCGTCCCCTGATCTTACAAAGAATTATCTGAACCTAAATATCAGTTGTGCTAAGGTTGAGAAGCTCTTTTTCAGAGAGTGCTTGGACAGACACTGTATCAGCTGGTGCTGAGAGACACCCGAGGAAGTTGTTCTTTTATTGCATCTCGTCTTGCCTTCTTAGCATTGGAGGAAAAGTCTGGTTTAGTGCTGAGTCTTAACATCCTGCAAACTGTTGGTAACTTCCCCTTTTCTACAGAGGGAGCAGCCTTAGGCTCACAGCCCTGAACAAGCAGCATGAGCTCACAGGGACCAAACAGCACTGTTTGTCTTGAGATGGAGTCTCGCTGTTGCCTAGACTGGAGTGCAGTGGTGTGATCTTGGCTCACTGCAACCTCTGCCTCCTGGATTCAAGCATTTCTCATGCCTCAGCCTCCTGAGTAGCTAGGATTACAGGCAGGTGCCACCATACCCAGCTAATTTTTGTATACGTTGTTTTGATTTATTGCTGCTTTTTCATGGTTACCTGCCATCAAGACAAGTGACTCTGGATTTTCCATTTACCAGAGTAATAAGGATTCCATTTTTGAAGAAATCTAGAAAAATAACAAGTGGATCACTTTTGGGAAAAGCAGGCCAGGCACGGTGGCTCATGCCTGCAATCTCAGCACTGTGGGAGGGCACGGCATGCGGATCACGAGGTCAGAGGGTAGAGACCAGCCTGGCCAACATGGTGAAACCCCGTCTCTACTAAAAATACAAAAATTAGCTAGGCATGGTGGTGCGTGCCTGTAGTCCCAGCTACTCAGGAGGTGGAGGCAGGAGAATCACTTGAACCAGGGAGTCGGAGGTTGCAGTGAGCTGGGATCGCGCCACTGCACTCCAGCTGGGCGACAGAGTGAGGCTCCATCTCGGAAAAAAAAAAAAAGAAAAAAGAAAAGCAATTAACAGTCCAGATCCCCAGAGCACTGACTGGGTGTCTCAGGCCTGTTCCAGGCAGTGCTCATGCTCCATTTCTTCTCACAGGATCCTTGTCCTCAGCAAATAAGGAAAATTTAGCCACTCCTATGAGTTCTTCATCCAGTTTAACTTACTCAGCATAGATGAAACACCTTCATTTTATGAAACCATCACTGAATTTTTTTGTAGTAAAAATTCTTCTTTTGTGAACTTTTTTTTTTTTGAGATGGAGTTTCACTCTTGTCGCCCAGGCTGGAGTGCAGTGGTGCAAGATCATAGCTCACTGTGATCCTAACACCTCACCCTCTCCAGTAGCTGCGACTACAGATGTGAGCCACTGTGCTGCTATGTGAAGTTTCTGTCAATATCCTCATGTAACCATATCACAGTAGGACGTTCAGTTTTTAAATATTTGAATGGTTCATGAAATGCTGGGGTCTGGAGTCACTGACCCGCCCCTCACCCTGGCCGCTGGTCCCTGAGGGTGAGTCCTCCAGCTCACATCTCGGCCTCGTCACCACCCTCTGCCACCCACTCTGGTGCTCTTGGTTTCCTCCGTAGTGTATTGCTTGGGAGAGCAGGGTTTGGAGCCAGAACCCTGGTGTCCAGCCCCAGCTCTGCTCTTTAAAAACTCCACGGCCTTGGGCACGTTGCTGAACTTGCCTATGCCTCAGTGTTCTCATTGTTCAAATGAGGACTTATCCTATTCGCATCCCAGGGCTGTTGCCAGGGTCAAGGGTTATTTTATGAAAAGGGCTCAGAACAGCACCTGGGAGACCAGACTGTGTCTTGGGAGCCGTTACAATCTCTGTTGCCACCAATACTGTTAGCATCACCTCATCACGATTATTGTCAGGGGCATGCCTTGACCTGGCACTTTCTGGGCAGCATTGTGGAGCTTTGTGGTTAAACACACAGACAGAGATGGCAAGACCTGGGTTTCCTTATTGACTCAGCCATTCACCAGTTCTGTGCTCTTCAGCAAATCACTTTACCTCCCCGAGCCTGGGTTTCTTTGTCAACAAAATGGTGTTGATTATGATAATGGACTTCCTGGGTATACCGTGAGGAAATACTCAACTGGAATCGTCATTTAATGGCTAGGCATGGTGGCTCACACCTGTAATCCTAGCACTCTGGGAGGCCGAGGCGGGTGGATCACCTGAAGTCAGGAATTCAGGACTAGCCTGGCCAACATAGTGAAACCTCGTTTCTACTTAAAATACAAAAAAATTAACCAGGCGTGGTGGCGCGCGCGTCTAGTCCCAGCTACTCGGGAGGCTGAGTGAGCCGAGATCGCGCCACTGCACTCCAGCCTGGGCAACAGACACATTTAGCCTTTGGTTTAGAGGAAGAGCATTATAAAACATTGCTTAGGATGTTTAAAAAAAAAAAGACAGATCAGTGAAGATACATACCTTGTTTTGAATGAAAAGAATCAATATTTAATATTTAAAGTGTATCACTTTTTCTCTAAGATATTCCATAAATATTGTTCACTTTTGAAATGACATAATGCATTTAAATGCTTGGCATAGTCCCCTGGACATGGTTATAGCCTACAAATACTAGTTTTTGACTTACTATTAGGAGTAGAGATTCTGTGGCAGCATGACATGGCCTGCACTTGGTTTCCAGATCACATGCTAACTTTTTGTTCCCATGGATAGGTGTAGCTTCATTCCAAGGTCTGGTCCCCATCCTGAAGTCCCAGACTGGATTGAAGGTCTTTATTATTTTTTTTTTGAGATGGAGTCTTGCTCATCACCCAGGCTGGAGTGCAGTGGCGTGATCTCGGCTCACTGCAAGCTCCGTCTCCCGGGTTCACGCCATTCTCCTGCCTCAGCCTCCCGAGTAGCTGGGACTACAGGCGCCTGCCACCACGCCCAGCTAATTTTTTGTATTTTTAGCAGAGACGGGGTTTCACCGTCTTAGCCAGGATGGTCTCGATCTCCTGACCTTGTGATCCACCCGCCTCGGCCTCCCAAAGTGCTGGGATTACAGGCGTGAGCCACCGCACCTGGCCGAAGGTCTTTATTTCTTTTCACCAACATCCATGTGTCCACTTTCTTTCTCCATAAACAGGGTGTCCTGTTCCCAGACCTGAGCTGATCTACCACCTAGAGCATGGGCAGGAGCCATGGACCAGGAAGGAAGACCCCTCCCAAGACACGTGTCCAGGTAGGAGCCAAGATCTGGGGAGGTCGGAGTCCCTGCTGGCTTGAGACTGGATGGAGACCACCGGCCCTGCGATCCCTTGGGAAGCTTCTCACTGTGGCTTCTCTAAGGATTTGGGAGCCTTGGAGCCCTTAGTGGTTTCTCCGTCGTCCTAGCCCTGTCACACTTGTCATCACTCCTGGGGAGGAGTGAGGTGTATGAACTGAGATTGGTCCTGGGGCTCCAGCCTTGTGTGCCTGAAACCTGGTTTGCCAGTCAGCTACTCTGTGACCCTAGTGAAGTTTGTATATGAGTTTGGCTAAGTTAACACCAGCTGCTGTATCCAACAAACTCCAACATTTAAATGATTCACGTATGAAAACTCTTTTTTCACTCATACCAAGGTCTGTGTGGGTCGGGAGGGAACTGTGTGCCACACAGTTATTCAGGACCTAGAGTCCTTCTGTCATCAACCTGTTGCTTTAAGGTTGTCCTGACATCCTCTTGCTGGTAGAGAATTAAGGGAATAAGGGAAGTCATACCCACTTCCCGAAATACCACCTCCCCTCACATTTCACCCGTGGGAACTGGGCATGGCTGTACTTGGGTCCATGAGTCTAGGAATTGTGGCTGAGCTGCCTGTCCAAGGAGAAGAGCAGATGGTCTGGTGAGCACCTACTCAGTTCACTCTACTCAGTCTGTTCCTGAAAAATGCTATTAGAAATTTTTTTTTTTTTTTTTTTTTTTTTTGAGATAGAGTCTCGCTCTGTCACCCAGGCTGGAGTGCAGTGGCACAATCTCGGCTCACTGCAAGCTCCACCTCCTGGGTTCACGCCATTCTCCTGCCTCAGGCGCCCACCACCGCACCTGTCTAATTTGTTTTATTTTTAGTAGAGACGGGGTTTCACCATGTTAGCCAGGACGGTCTCGATCTCCTGACCTTGTGATCCGCCCGTCTCGGCCTCCCAAGTGCTGGGATTACAGGCATGAGCCACCGCGTCCGGCCCAGAAATTATTTTTATATAAAAAAAGAAAAACATTATTTTTATGCCATTGGGCAGTTTGAAGATGTAATCATGTGATACATTTTAATGCATAAAACTGCATAGTTTCTGAGCCATGTTACGTAAGTGACTCATCAGAGTAAGCTATGAGTGTTACTCGTGTCATATAAACCTTAATGAGTGATGATACATTACATTTCCTCCTGAACTCTGGGAAACAGGGCCTATCTTACTCTCCCAAGTTCTTTTATATTCTGCTCTCAGCCTCTCCCACCTTCTCCTGCCACCCATTCCCTTAGTGTCAGTCAGACACTAAGCAGCAGTACTTCCTCCATGTCTTCCTATATCTCCTGTTTTCCAAAAACCTCAGGGTGACATTTGACCTTCTCTGTCCCACACTCAGGCTGCTGAGGACACTGAGGCCATCTGTCAGGTGTGTGGATTGGTGCCACTGCAGAGCCTTGGCCTCTGCCCACATGGGTTCCTCGAGCTGCTCATCCAACCCTGAGTGTCTGTGCAGTTCCTATTCAGCCCTTCAGAGTCTGTTCCAGATCGTCCCCTCCTCAGTG
>NW_022297100.1:0-3322 GCF_002776525.5 Piliocolobus tephrosceles
AAAAAAAAAAAAAAAAAAAAAATTAAATAGGCTCACACCTGTAATCCCAGGACTTCGGGAGGCTGAGGCAGGCAGATCACCTGAGGTCGGGAGTTCGAGACTAGCCTGGGTGACACAGTGAAACCCCGTCTCTACTAAAAATTCAAAATTAGCTGGGCGTGGTGGCACATGCACGTAATCCCAGCTATTCAGGAGGCTGAGGCAGAAGAATCGCTTAAACCCGGGAGGCAGAAGTTGCAGTGAGCCAAGATCGCGCCATTGCACTCCAGTCTGGGCAACAAGAGCAAAACTCCGTCTCAAAAAAAAAAAAATGTTTAGGAAGACAGAGTGTCTCAGAGGCAAATGCTGTTGGTGTTTATCCAAGTGTTTATAGGTAAGAGGTTGCATTAGCCTGTTCCATTCTGGAAGTGGCTGCTTTGGAGTTGAATGGGTTTCAATCTATCATGGCCTGTAAATATTTATTAAATAGGCTGGGCACGGTGGCTCATGCCTATAATCCCAGCATTTTGGAAGCCAAGGTGGGCGGATCACTTGAGGTCAGGAGTTCAAGACCAGCCTGGCCAACATAATGAACCCCATCTCTACCCAAAAAAAAACACAAAAATTAGCTGGGTGTGGTGGTGCACACCTGTAGTCCCATCTGTTTGGGAGGCTGAGGCAGGAGAATTGCTTGAACCCTGGAGGTGGAGGCTTCAGTGAGCCGAGATTGCACCACTGCACTCTAGCCTGGGTGACACAGTGAGACCCTGTCTCAAAAAAAAAAAAAAAATTGTATTAAATAAAACAGACTCCCTTGTTTACTCTGTAAGCAACCTATTCTTACCATCTGACTTCCCTAGTGCTGCTAACAGAACATGAATGTTTTGACCCTTGGCCATTATAGTTTTCTATTTCTATTCAAAATTTTATGAATAAACTGGTATTCTGCTTTTGAATACCAGCCACTTGAGTCTGCTTTGGGAGATACATCCATAATCTATGTGTTAGCCGATTGGATTTCTAAGCCTATATGGCTGTGGACCAGAACCTCACCCTGATGAATCACCAAGGTAAGACCATACGGCAGAGGAACGTTTGGGGTCCATAAAAACTCCCTGACTGGCTGGTTGTCTGTATCCTTCCTACTGAGACTTCTAAAGTTATCAGGCCTAGTGAACATTATATCTATATTCGAGGAATAGCAGGATAAAATTATGTTTAGGATTTTGGTTTGGAGTCAGAGAGACTTAGTGTACATCCTTCCATTTTTACCTTAAACAAATTGTCCAATATTTCTGTGCCTTAATCTTCTCATCTGTGAATTGAGGATAATGAGGATGTCTACTTCTTAGAATCGTTAGAGAAAAAATGAAACAGCATGTTAAGTACTTCATGTAGTGCCTGACATAGATGTTCAATAACCACTAATTTCTCCATGAGTAGAAAAACTCAAACTATTTTTTTCCTCTTCTCTCACACAACAGCCAACACAGAAGAGTTCTGTGACCAATTTGTGGAGGATTTTCCCCACAGACCCAGCAGGCAAGCAATTCTGCAACAGACACCAGCTGAATGTGGATGTCCTGTAATTTAATTCAATTCTGACCCTACCTGGAGATAGCCTCAGAAACCACAGGTTGAGGACTGCCTTTCAGATTTAAACCTCAGTTCCTAAGATTGCCCCCAACTTCTGAGGCCAATTGCAAGTTACAGGTTGTTTTACCTCTGCTTCAGAGACTCCATGACCCCCTCCTTGAGTTTGATTAATTTACTAGAACAGCTCACAGAACTCAGGGAAACATTTACTTATGCTTACTGGTTTATTTTAAAGGATATTATAGTCTGGGTGCCGTGGCTGAAGCCTATAATCCCAGCACTTCAGGAGGCCGGAGCAGGTGGCTCACTGGAGGTCAGCAGTTGAAGACCAGCCTGGCCAACATGGTGAAACCCCATCTCTACTAAAAATAAAAAAATTAACCAGGCATAGTGGTACATGCCTGTAGTCCCAGCTACTTGGGAGGCTGAGGCAGGAGAATCACTTGACCCAGGAGGCAGAGGTTGCAGTGAGCCAAGATTGTGCCACTGTACTTCAGCCTGGGTGACAGAATGAGACTCCTGACTTAAAAAAAAAAAAAAAAAAAAGATATCATAAAGGATACAGATGAAGAGATGCATAGGACGAGGTACAGGAAAGGACACGGAACTTGCATGCCCTCCCCAGGCTTGCCACCCTCTAGGAACCTTCATGTGTTCAACTATCTGGAAGTTCTCCAAACTCAGTTCTTTGTGGGTTTTATGGAAACTCCATTATGCAAGCATGATTGATTACATCTCTGGCCATTGGTGAGCAACTTAACTTTCAGCCCCTCTTCCCTCCCTGGAAGCTGGGGGCTGGGGCTGAAAGTCCCAGCCCTCTAATTATGCCTTGGTCTTTCTGGTGACCAGCCCAGAGCCACCAGTAATCTTATTAGCATACAAAACTCATCACTTTGGAAACTGTAAGCCTTTTTTAGAAGTTGTAGGTCAAGAAATGGGGTTGAAAACCAAATATATGTATTACAATATCACACTCCTTTTTTATGGGTCTCACTAGATGCCAGGTATTGTGCTGAGCACTGATAAACTTGTCCAAAGTCAAACACTTGGCAAGTGGTAGAACCAGGAGTTGAACCAGGCCAAAGCTTATGTATTTGACTAGTGGGTTAAACTGTCTCTGACGGTTTAACAAATATAGCAAAACTTGCAGTTCCAAAGTGTTCTGTGCCTTTTAAAGGAATAGATTTGGAAGAATATATATTTATTCCTAAGTTTACTTGAAGCTCTTCTTTTGGAAGTACCTGAGAAATCTGTGATATATTTTTTGAACATCCTTAACAAGGGCAAATTTTTGTTCTTTAAGATTTGATCTTCTTAATAACCACAACTTGCTTAGTGACAAGCACAGTAAATAAGGTGGAAAATCACAATAGGTGTTTTAGTCCATTTTTTGTTGCTATAACTGAATCTGAGACTTGAGAATTCATGAAGGACAGAGGTTTATTTTTTACAGTCTGGAGGCTGAGAAATCCAAGAGCATGATGCCAACATTTGGTGAGGCATCTTGGCATCATAGCAAGGCAGAGGGCATCAATCACATGGTGAGAGGGCAAGAGCATGCATGTCACCTCAGGCCTGTCTTCCTCTTCTTCTTTTTTTTTTTTCTATCTTTTTGAGACAGTGTCTCACTCTGTCACCCAGGCTGGAGTGCAGTAGCATGAGCTTAGCTCACTGCAACCTCCACCTCCCGGGTTCAAGCAATTCTCCTGCCTCAGCCTCCTGAGTAGCTGGGATTACAGGCATGTGC
>NW_022297102.1:0-11338 GCF_002776525.5 Piliocolobus tephrosceles
GCATTGGGAGTTATACCTGATGTAAATGACGAGTTGATGGGTGCTGATGAGTTGATGGGTGCAGCACACCAACATGGCACATGTATACATATGTAACAAACCTGCACGTTATGCACATGTACCCTAGAACTTAAAGTATAATAATAAAAAAGAAAAAAAAAAGAAAAAAAATTTAAAAAAAAAGAAAAAAGAAAAATGTATTTTCCACAACCAGCAAATTCTGAACATTGGTTACTGTTAAGTCTATTGAATGGTTTATTTAACACATAGCTGGTGCCTTCATTAAAAGTTATTGGTACATCAAAGTATTGTGTGTTTTGACTGGCAAAGAGATGTCTAATATTTCATGTGCCCCATTTGCCCATCTCTATATGGTAAGGGAAAGAGATTGCTTTAGTCCTATAAATTTCAGGGTACCTGTCCTTAAGAGTCGAGGCATTATTAACACTTGCCTTAACTCCTGTATTTCTGTTACGTAAATATAAATAATAAAGCAGAGAATATTTTCATTTCCTCTACACAGATATCAATGATGAATTTCAATATAAGTAAAATATTGACGTTCTATGAACAGTCATGTCACAAACTCTAATGTCCTGGTAACTCTGTTACTTCCTACATGGATAGTTGGTTGGTCCTAAACTCAACATCCTCAATGGCAGTGGTCAGGCTAAAGTTTGTTCAGAAATATTAAAATCAAACAAATTTGAAGTAACTATTGGTAGGTTTAATTATTCATAATATTCAACAATTAATATACATGCACATTGTTAATATTTCCATGCATCAAAGTCCATTTATATAACCTCCTTTTTGATTATTCATATTTAGAACATTTCATGTAATCCCTGACTCTAATTCAAAATTGGAAAGTGCAAAAAATGAGAAAAGAAAACCTATGAACACCAAACGTTTAGTGAGCCAGTATGATAGGCATTAAATAAAATGATTCCTATAAATAAGTAGGCGTTTTTCATGCAAAAAATAGTGACATAGTATGATTTCAATTTAATAACTAATTTGACAAAAATTATTATAAAATTAAGCTTTCCACAACTCTTAATTGGTTTATATTTTTTCAAAACCTTTTAAAAGCAATCTGTTTGAAACAGTATTTAAAAAAACGTAGTTTGATAAGTTGACATATTGATTCCTTTCAGTCAAAGAAGCATGCTGTCATGCCTGCCCCTGCTATCAGTCACCTCTTAGGAGATGTTTGAAAATGACCTTGGAACTCAAAACCGCACACTTCCAAGAATATTAGGAAAGCATTCATATTTATATAACAGGCATGATAATATAATTTAGGTACTTAGGTTACAGCATTTCTAAGAGTCACATGAACTAGAGGCCTCGAGGAAGATTTAAAAACATTACTGACAATCTAATCCCATATGGCCCCTCCTTTCAGCAAGGGTAGATAGTAGGGAATAATGATCAATATACATATCAAAACAAAGACAGTAATATTGGTTTAGAATCCTCAGTCTTTTACATGATAGTGAAATAAACTTGCAAAACATAGCAATTGCTTATAAAGGAATTCTGAATCATTCCTTATATAACAGTATATAAGAAATATATACTGTTTATATAGCAGTATCAATAGGAAAGACTGAAAAAATGTTTGTGTTTGGTACAAACACAAAATTGGAGGGATTAAAACAGCAGCAGCAACTTCTGTTAGGGTTTCTCATGTCCTTCCAAAATTGCAAATGTCATCTTCAAGATTTGATTCTACAGAAAGGACACTTAGATGCCAAGAATTAATACTACTACTCAGACTCAGAAGCAACTCAGAGAGACAGAGATGTGGATAGTCTGGAAACTCTCCTGGAGCCAGAATATATCACTGATCCAGACAAATTCTCTTCCCTGCTGTCACACCCATCCTGGTACTCAGATAAGCTTTAGACCTGTCAGGGCATGTATCAGGCCAGTGAAATAAGACTACAGTTCTACAATATGGTATATACTTCATAAATACATAAAAGGAAACTAGACTGCAAGTTATATAACTGACATCATGTAAATGAATTGGAAGCTGGCAGTTTGTATACTAATTAAGAGTGCTGGGTGGGAACTCAGCTTTCGTATCTGTTACCCTTGTAACCTTTGGTTAAGTCACTTAATCTCCCTATGACCCAGTTATCTCCCCTATATAACTGAAGATAACAACGTTGTCGTACAGGTTTTCTTTCATGAGAATTAATTAAATGGGTTAATATATACAAAATGTTCAGAAGAACGTACAGTATGTAACAAATACCATATGAATCAACCCCTTTCTGTTTATGCTATCTGTGCTCCTGTTAAATAAACAGCTGCATTTCCAGCTCACATGTATATTCCTGGTTGGCCATTGCCCAAAGGCTAAGGAAAGTACAGGACCCTCAACAACCAGTCAACAGAATGCCCAGAGACCAAAATGAATCTAGCACAGCTAATGAATTAATTCATTTTACATATATTTGTTGCAATTCTAACCATATCATCCCTGAGACATTGGACCCTGACCAGCAATTATCATTGTTGCTGCGAGAGACAAATAACGGAGATAATGAATTCATACAATCAACAAAAACAGTTTCACAACTTAAAATAACACCCCAAATGGCACAAGTCCCTAGTAATTATTTTGACCATACAGGGATTCAATACTAGATAACAGGATTTTCTTTAACATATGGCCCAGAGGAAACTTACGGCCTAAGAATGGACCTACATAGCAAATTTCCCAAAGGCCTAGAGCCCATTTTTTGCTTTGCTGCCAAAAGGTACAGATGATCTTTGAAAAGATCTCTAAACAATCCCTAAAGATCTGACCAGAGGTTGATTGTTCTCACTACTCCTTTTGCTTCTTACTCCTAGTCTAGGGGGAAACAAATAGATCTGAGCTAAATATACTAAAATACAAAAATAATATTACCATAAAAACATTTAATTACCTTTCCCTTCCACATATACCTTCAAAGTTCTGTACATTTGTTCCCCTCTATTAAAACAGATAACTGAAAGAAGCTACATATACCACATAAATACTAAATTATAAAAAGAGATTACCCATTTATAACCATTTGCAAAATTCATAAAAACCAGAACAAACTCTTCAGACCACTACTTTATTAGATTCTAACTAGGGTCCATCCTAATTAATTAAACTAATTTACTGGTAATAATTTTCAAGCAAATATTATGCAATATATAAACACTGAGGCACAAATATCAACTGCCCACCAAGGAAAGTGATAATGGTATTCTCAAAAACATTATTAAATTGGAAAGAGTTGATAACAATAAATAATTGCCTTAATGTCGCTGAGGGTTTGAGGAAATGGAGACTTTCGCTGGAACAAAATGCAAATGACACCGTAATATTGATACAATGTAGAAAAGACTTTGTATGAGTAACTCTCTCTCTCAATAAACCTTAGTTAAAATATATTTAGTTGTGTCCCTAAAAATAACAAAATCAAGAACTTATTGACTTGCCTTTTGAAAAAAATATAAGATCAATTATGTATTGTTATATTGTGATATAGGTAGGCATTAAATTTAAAAAGCACATTCAAAGGTCTTCATTATTAAACAATTTAAGAGACCTATAATATGTAGCTGCTCTCAGGCACTGCTACTGCAGAAAGCAAATATTATCAGCTTAAAATGGCTGACAACTTTAGTTATCTTTCTCATCACATATATTTACCTGTGGCCAATTGTTTAAGTTGGTTAGAACACTATGTTAATAACACCAAGGTCATGAATTCAATGCTTACTGAGTCAGTCAGCTTTGTTTTGCACCATGGCCACAAACTCTATCCCAGCCCCTTGTCATCATAAAAAAGTGTCACTAGCTACAGGAAGTATTAAGCAAATACGAATGACATGATCAGTTAAAAAACATTATTACTGAAAATCAAAACAGTATTATGCTCTACTAATTAGAGTGGGTGGCATCATCATTATACAAAGATAATAGACAATATTAGCAGACCAAAAAACTTTCAAGTAGAAAACACTAAAGGAAAAAAATCCCATTGCTTTCATAGAATATAAGGAACCTGCACCCCCCCAAAAATATGGCTGATTCCAAGTCTTCTCAGGAACTGCTAAAAAACACTTCAGGAACCCCTTAGCTAAATTTTGCCGCAGTCTGACATACTAAAAAATGGCTTGTGTCCCAAAACCCTGCCTCAAATCTAAGAAATTTCCGATGAGTCTATCTGTGTATGTGTTCAGTTTATGCCCTGAAATGGATTATGAAACTGTTAAAAATGAATGTCTATACACTATATTACAAAGATTTCAGAACCATATGCTGATCTATCATGCAGCTATATTAATATTTGCTAATTCAATCAATCATTAAAATGCTTAAATTGTCAGCATTCAGAAAACAAAAGCATGTAAAATAGAAGCAAAATGCCAGTAATTAATAGGGATGTGATCTGATTCTGCAAGAGCAAATAGTAAGTAAAACCTATGAGAGGAGTGATAGCATCTTTATCACTGCTGTTAGTGGAACAAAAGGTACCTAATCACACCAGCTTCTCTTTTCAAAGAAAATTACAAATACCCTAACAGCATCACATGTCACAGAGTAGTTACATTTTGTTACCTACTATTAAAAGCAATTACATGCTAGGAAACAACACATTCCTAACACATTGCCAGAAGCAAGTTATCAGTTTATTCTTATCACATGAAGCCAGGCACAGTCAACTTTCAGTAAGCCATTCTAAGGGAGGAACTATTGTTAATTCACAGTAGTTGTACTTGCCATTTGAATGCATCACATATTTTGCTTAGACTCTTATAAAATTCATTTAATTAATTAACAGCCATCCAATGATCCTTAAGCCAGTATCAACAGATGACAAAGAACAAGAGGAAACAGTGCCAGGAAGCAGGGGGAAATCAGACTAGTATTAATATGTGGCCATGGATAAAACAAAGGCAGACCAGGCATACAATGGAAAACTTAATCTAGGGTGGTTAGTAACCTCAATATATTTTCACTCTTTCTAGATTGGTTTTATATTGAGAGACATGTTTCAATATGTTGTAAACGATTTAGTGGGCAAATGGAGTCATTCAGTTCTGTCTTTTGTGAGAACATTTTTACTGGGTCCAATTAATAGAAATGTATTAATACTCTACATAAACTAGGTAGAATTGGGTAGGCAAGAATAAGGTACTTCAGAGGTTACAAATTCATATATTAATACCCTTATCCTTGTCCTGTGGGGCAGATAAAGGGATCTTGAAGTGAGATTTTTGATAGTGGAGCCATAGGCACAGTTACACTACAGAGTAATCCAGTAAAGTAGTGTTTAAAAGCACAAACTGTGGATTCAGGATTGTGCTAATATATCCTACTTCCAAGTCTTTGTTCATGCCATAAGCATAGCAAAGTAATGTAGCATGTAGGCTATGGAATCACCCTGCTTGAGCTTGATTTCAAGCTCCACTTTGCTCATCTGCAAATTATGTCAATAACAGTACCTGCTGCATAGGGCAGAAAACAAAATTGAAGGTAATAATCCATGTCAAAACTTCACAAAGTACCTGGCACATAGTGAAGGCACAACAAATATTAACACATAATTATTGAAATTGTCAGTTTGTTTTGAATCTGTGATACATATTTATCTTCATTCTCATAAAACCTTTTGATATTCTATTGATTATTATTGTATTCCAGTTATTTTTAAAGAGACAATAAGACATTAAAAATTTTACTTAGAATCAAACAACACATCAAGAAATGGACATATATTTCAGCCCACTAAAGTTGTTTATTTAAGTAGGCCAACCATATATTTTAAAACTTTATTGACTAAATCAACCACGACCACTTTTGAAACAAAAAAAAAATCTAAGTTTCACATTTGAAAACTTTAAAGAAAATATGTGATTATGTATACAATTTTTTTTTTCCCCCTAAGATAGGGTCTCACTCTGTCATCAAGGCTACATTGTAGTGGCATGATCACAGCTCACCGCAGCCTCAACCTCCCTGGGTTCAGGTGATCTTTCCACCTCAGTCTCCCAAGTAGTTGGGACCACAGGTGCATGCCACCATGCCTGGCCTTTTTTTTTTTTTCTTTTTTTTTTTGTGTAGAGATGGGGTTTCACCATGTTTTCCTGGCTGGTCTTGAACTCATGGTCTCATGCGATCCGCCCACCTTGGCCTCCCAAAGTGCTGGGATTACAGGCATGAGCCACTGTACCCGGCCCACTGTATACATTTTTTAAAAACACCCAAATGAAGTGAATTACTAAATCATGGGAACATAAGTGTACAAATTAACATTAGCAAACGGCCACAGTCAGACTCAATTATACAGATCTCTGGTATTTAATGAGTAATAAGAAGGATTTTTCAAGAAACAGATTCATATTCTATACATATACATACATACACACACACACACACACTGAATGAATTACTAAAGATGGTGAGTTCCTACTGATAGCGATAGGAGACAGAGAAACTCTAGGCAGAAAAGGGCAAGGTCCCTGGCGAGCTCCACCTTCAAGCAGGGAGCCGTGGCCCACAGTGAAAACTTTACATCCCCGTTTTCCCACTTGAAAGCTGCTTTTCCCAAAACCAACTCTGACCCACCCTGCCCCCTACCCTGTACCCATAAAAACCCTAGGTTCCAGTGGCAAAGAGCAGAGAAGAGGAGAGGAGAAGCAGCAGCTGAACGTTGGAGAGAAGCAGCTTGACTTCAGAGGGATGGCTTGATGGTGGGACTTTATGGACTTCAGGGGAGAAAGACCTTCCCGCTCCATCCCCTTTCCAGCTTTCCTTCCTGCAAAGAGCCACTTCCATTGGCAATAACATCACCTACATTTACTATCCTTAAATTCAATTGTGTGACCTGATTTTTCCTGGATGCCAGACAAGAGTTGAGGGTACAGAAGGCTGTTACACTGACTCTCTGCCCTCCTGAAAAGGAACAGGGTCTACTGAGCTGGTAAACACTTAAGCCATCTGCAGACGGCAAAGCTGTAAGAGCTTTGCCTGTAACACTCCTTCTGGGGCTTCGGGGGTTGTGGCTACTCCCCCCTAGATGCTGCTGCAGGGCCCGCACCAGAGTTTTGCTTCTACTGACACTCAGAAGTACTCGCCCTGGCTCCTGCACCCAATCAGCTGTGCCGTCCTTCCTGCAAGGGGTGGAGCACAGCAGATCCAAGCAATTGCATCCAGCCAGAGCAGCTAACTAGCTCCAGTGCCCTCATTCCAGTTCCCGCCAATGAAGGAGTCTGGGAAAATTTCCTGTTTCATGACTGTATGACTAAATAATTATGGGTTAGTACTCATACCTTATTGTACTTGCCTTGGTGCAATGAAACTAAGTATATATAACTGTAACTCATTTGTGTGTTACATACTTATATTTCCCAGAAGCTGTGGAACATGAGAGAAAACAATAGTAAACAGAAATGGTTTCTCCTTCCTGCAAGCTCGGTGTCTAATGAGGGATGTGAATGAGTAAAGACAATGATAGTAAATTGTGAAGACTGTATTCTGATGGAAGTGTCATCTAAATACAAGCCAAATGAAGAACTGGTTAAATTAACGTGTGTTCAGGGAGAAGTCCCCAAGTCTTTTAAGTATCTCTGTTCCAGGAACAAAAGAGTTCATTCAGTCTAAGTACAATTTAGTGGGAGTGAAATGGTAAATAACCTTGAAACACATGAGAAGGAGTTTCAATCTCCTCCTGAAGATAAGAGGTAGTCAGTGAAATATTCCAAACATGCGAATGCCATGATCACCACAAAACAGGAGAGAAGGCACAAAGACCAATTAGGATTCTGTTGAAGTCACCAAAGAGATATCATAAAATTTGTTAAAATCAAATTGTATATGTCCATGTGGGTATGCAGCTTCTTAAATGACTCCCAAATGTTCCCTGCATCCTAGTAGTCATTCCCTTGAGTAATTCCCCTATCAGTGTGTAAGGATTGAACCTGGTTACATGTTATTAACGATGAAATTAGGCTATAAAAGACTGTGTGGCCGGGCGCGGTGGCTCAAGTCTGTAATCCCAGCACTTTGGGAGGCCGAGACGGGCGGATCACGAGGTCAGGAGATTGAGACCATCCTGGCTAACATGGTGAAACCCCGTCTCTACTAAAAAAAAAAAAAAAATACAAAAAACTAGCCGGGCGAGGTGGCGGGCACCTGTAGTCCCAGCTACTCGGGAGGCTGAGGCAGGAGAATGGCGTGAACCCGGGAGGCGGAACTTGCAGTGAGCTGAGATCCGGCCACTGCACTCCAGCCTGGGTGACAGAGCGAGACTCCATCTCAAAATAAATAAATAAATGAATTAATTAATTAATTAAAAGACTGTGACTTCCTTATGAATGACTTGCTTTCATTCTCTCTGTTCACTCCTTGGCTTTCACTCTGATGAAGCAAATGGACTTTTATGAGCTGCCCTACTGAGAGGTCCATGAGCAAGGAACCAAGGGTGGGTTCTGGACAACAAACACCCACTCTGGAGGAACTGAACCCTGCCAATCATATGAATGAGCTTAGGAACAAATCATTCACCAGTCAAGCCTTCACACAGGACCACAACCCTGACAACATCTTACATGCAGTCTTGTGAGGGACTTTGAAACAGAGGACTGAGCTGAGATCTGTCAAGATTCCTGAATCTGTGAGAAAATAAATGAGTGTTCTCTTAATTACTAAATTTTGGGATATTGGGTTATGCAGCTATAGGTAATTAATATTATTCACAACAATAAAATAAAAAGTTAAAGTTCTTCCAACATGATAGTCATACACAAAATGTTAATCTGTTTTCAAGTGCAGTTGTATTCCTAGAAGCATGCATTAAAAGAGACGAGATATTTTTCTGTTATAATTTTGAATTTCCTGGGACATCTCCCATTAGGTGTTTGCCGGACACCTAATAACAAAATTTAGCTTGCTGAATCAGCACACCTACTTTACAAGATGATAAGAATTGTTTTAAAAATAACATTAGTGATTACTGTAATAATAATAATAATAATATAAATGGGGCTATCTTTAGGCAAAACTGAGTAATGAACACAAATTACTGAAATACAGTTTTAAAAGAATGCATTAAATTTGTCTCACCAACAAGGATTAACTGACTAAATGGAAGATTACCTGTATATAATGCTTCAGAAAAGCTACCAGATTTGAACCTCTCTAAATTAATTTCTTAAATCAGACAAACCTCTTGTTCTTCTTATATCATGCAAGATATACTCTGGAACTGGTTTAACTGCCATAAATATCCAGTAAGAACAAAGCACACCTCCTTGTAGTTTTATACAGCAATGTTACAATTTCCCACTGGATTTCAATGTAAACAATTTCTATTTGGTAATATAAAACTAATCTACTGGCCAGGCGCAGTGGCTCACACCTGCAATCCCAGCACTTTGGGAGGCTGAGGTGGGTGAATTACCTGAGGTCAGGAATTTGAGACCAGCCTGGCCAACATGGCGAAATGCCATCTCTACTAAAAATAAAAAAATTAGCTGGGCATGGTGGTATGCACCTGTAATCCCAGCTACTTGGGAGGGTAAGGCAGGAGACTCGCTTGAACCTGGGAGACGGAGGTTGCAGTGAGCTGAGATTATGCCACTGCACTCCATCCTGGGCAACAGAGCAACACTCTGTCTTAAAAAAAAAAAAAAAAAAACTAATTTACTCAGAATCATGTTCCAAATATGAATGAGAAGCTATATGACTTAGAAATGCTATGAACAGAACACTTGTTATTGTGCTTAATCTATATATTTATTAGCAAAAATCACTGAAATGGGGAAAGGCAGTCTCACTAACTCATAGCTAAAAGTGTCATATTAAAATAACACAAGGTATCTATAATGTTATGAAGCTAACTTCAAAAGAGTCCAAGTGAAAAATTGATTTCATTACTTCATGCATCTCAACTATATTAATATATCATTACCAAATGCCTAATGACATGAAGACCACACTCCTTCACTCATTATTAGAAAAGACAGACTTCAAGTCACGGCAATGTTTTACACTGACGGATTCTACATAGAAAATGCCTAAAAAAATCTAAGTTATAGAAAGAAACTTATTTCTTTCCACGGATAATGTACAGCTTCCTAGTTTTGGTTTGAGCTCTGAAGAACTGTCTTTAGTGCCAGGATAATAGGATTACATATTTCACAAGACAATACGATATATGTGGAACTACATGATTAACCATATGAAAAATGGATCAGTTAACTGTGCAACAAAATGCACAAATTACTAAGGGCATAGAAGCTATTAAAAGTCATTGTTACAGCATACAGAAGTGATTAAGAACAAACTTGGGCTCAAATGACCATTTTGCCACTTACTAGATATGTAAATAAAATATTGCTTAATCTCCCATATTCTCAGTTTCTTAACCGATCAACAATACAAGTACCTAGGGTTTGGTATGAGGTTGGTATGATATGGATTTAAAATAATTATCATAGCTCTTGGGATATAATGTTTAATAAATGTGCTATTATTGTTTTAATTATAATTATTACTATTATTGCTGTTACTAGATGTTGTAAAGATGGTATTATATTAATAGAAGTAGTACAATCACCACATATCATCAATATGTAAAGATGGAGCTATTTTGAAGTCTATTTGTTTAGAAGGCAGAAGATACTCTCTTTCTCTCTACAATTGGTGACTTATAATTAAACAGTGCCATGTATCTCTGGCTGAAACATCCCTTGTTCCTTCTTTTACATAAAGGAGGTGATTAATGCTAGAAAACGACAACTGGAAATGAATGTGTGTCATCATAAGTTGAAACACTCAAAATGTCCATAAGGAAAAAAAAGGCTTTGGTAAAGTGATATACAAAAATAATTATTTTTATTCAGAAATCCAAAAAACTTTAGATACAATTAAAATAATGAAATTATGGGCCAGGCACAGTGGCTTACGCTTGTAATCCTAGCACTTTGGGAGACCAAGGCAGGTGGATTGCTTGAGCCCAGAAGTTTGAGATCACCTTGGGCAACATGGCGAAACCCTATTCCTACAAAAAATACAACAAATTAGCCAGGTGTGGTGGTGCACACTTATAGTCCCAGCTACCGGGGAGGCTGAGGTGGGAGGATCACATTACCCTGGGAGGTCCAGGCTGCAGTGAGCTGTAATCATGCCACTGCACTCCAGCCTGGGTGACAGAGTGAGAGTGAGAGTAAGAGTGAGAGTGACAGTGAGAGAGAGTGAGAGAGAGAGAGAGAGAGAGAGAGAGAGACAGAGACAGAGAAGGAAAGGAAAGGAAAGGAAAGGAAAGGAAAGGAAAGG
>NW_022297102.1:11438-13392 GCF_002776525.5 Piliocolobus tephrosceles
GGAGAAAGGAGAAAGGAGAAAGGAGAAAGGAGAAAGGAGAAAGGAGAGGAAAGGAAAACGGAAGGAAGGAAGAAAGGAAGGAAGGAAGGAAGGAAGGAAGGAAGGAAGGAAGGAAGGAAGGAAGGAAGGAAGGAAGGAAGGAAGGAAAAATTATGTACAGGTACTGCAATGGACTGAATGTTTATGTCCCCCCTTAAATTCATATGTTCCAACCTACACACAAGGTGATGGTATCAGGAGGTGGGGCCTTTGAGAGGTGATTATGTCATCAGGGCAGACCCTTCATGATTGTATTAGTGCCCTTATAACAAAGACTCCAGAATGAGAGTTCACCACTTCCAACAGGTGAAGTTACAGAAAGAAGCTACCCTCCATAATCCAGAAAGTAGGCCCTCACAAGACACCAAATATACCAGTATTTTGATATTGAATTCTTAGTCTCCAGAAGTGTGAGAAATAAATTTCTGTTGTTTATAAGCTACCCAATTTATGTTATTTTGTGATAGCAGCCCAAACACACTGAGACAGTTAAGTATGGCTTTTAGTTTGCTGCCTGAAAGAATTAAGTCTTCCTGGTTTGTTACCGTATACATTAAAGCTTATACTACAGAAGGATGCATGTTGTGTCATTAAGATGACAAATTATTTGTTAGGACACGAACTCTCTCTGGACACGTTAGCATCATCTTATAAGGGCTGCGCACTCTGAGACTGACATCTCATTAATTTCAAGTCAATTGCAAAAATTTCTATATTATGAAGACAAAGATGAATTACACTTTACCACTCTTTTGTCTTTTCATTAGTTCACTAAACATAGAAGACTGTACTGAGCAACCAAGCAAGGGTGGGTATCTTCAGAAGCAGCCAGTTGATTCTAAGACTAAGAAACACACATTAAAATATGATCCTAAAGAAAAAGTGCTTTTACATACACACATCTTCAAACTCAGTTACACCATAAGGTTGACGCTATGTCCAATATTTCAAGCACTGCAAAATGACATTTATATGCATTTCAAATATTTATAACACCTCTATTTTCTGTTATTATTAAAGCTAAATTGCACTACAGAAATATATTATTAAAGAAGCTAAATTTTATTAAGCTCTTATGTTTATTTCTTATATTTCCTCCAAGCAACATTAAAAGCAAAGAAATTGCTTACAACTTCTACCCACACTATCTTTGTTCTTCCTGAAGCCTCCAGAGAACCCTAGAAATTCTAATTAGAATTAGCAGTTATAAGCTACATATTTTATTATTATTTCAAATTTAGTTAATATGAACCATCATTACTTTAAATCTTATATAATATCATTATTGTCTATAATTACTATAGTTTTTAAAGGAGAATGACACTACCATTCTAGCCTTGATGATTATATGCCCCCAAACATCATCAAATTGAATAATAAACAAAACTAGAACATATATACAAATTCCAACACTTACATATATGATACATATTCAAAGCTACTAACAGGATATTTTCCAGTTGTTTCTAACATATATATTTCATGAATTCAGAGAGTATTTTGAAATATATTTTGTAATATGACATTATTATGGCTTGTGTGTAGAACGTAAATGTCATAAGCATGAAGGTACAAGATTTGGGAACTAGAATAGACCTTAGAGATGCAGATTAAGAATTCATACTATTGAGAAATGTCTGTTCATATCATTTCCCCACTTTTTGATGGGGTTGTTTGTTTTTTTTCTTGTATATTTGTTTGAGTTCTTTGTAGATTCTGGAAATTAGCCCTTTGTCAGATGAGTAGATTGCAAAAATTTTCTCCCATTCTGTAGGTTGCCTGTTCATTCTCAAAAGAAGACATTCATACAGCCAACAGACACATGAAAAAATGCTCATCATCACTGGCCATCAGAGAAATGCAAATCAAAACCACAATGAGATACCATCTCACACCAGTTAGAATGGCAATCATT
>NW_022297104.1:0-1163 GCF_002776525.5 Piliocolobus tephrosceles
CATTGAGGCCTATAGTGAAAAAGGAAATATCCTCAGATAAAGACTAGAAAGAAGCTTTCTGAGAAAATGCTTTTGAATGTGTGAATTTATCTCACAGAGTTACACTGTTCTTTTCATTGAGCAGCTTGCTACTACTGCTTTCTTGGAATCTGCAATGGGATATTTTCGAGTGCATTGAATATTATGGTGAAAAACGAAATATTCTCTGATAAAAACTAGAAAGAAGCTTTCTGAGAAACAGCTTCGTGCTGGGTGAATTCATCTCACTGAGTTACACGATTCTTTTCATGGAGCTGTTTGGTAGCACTCTTTTTGGGGAATCTGAGAAGGGATATTTCAGATTGCATTGAAGCCTGCATTGTCAAAGGAAATATCCTCAGATAAAAGCTAGAAAGAAGATTCTGTCAAACTGCTTTGTGATTTTTGAATTCATCTAAAAGAGTTACACCTTTCTATTCATAGAGCAGTTTGATAACAATCTTTTTGGGGATTCTGAGAAAGGATATCTTGGATTGCATTGAAGCCTATGGTGAAAAAAGAAATATCTTCAGATAAAAAATAGAAAGAAGTTTTCTGAGAAACTTCTTTGTAATGTGTGAATTCATCTCACGGAGTTACACATTTCCTTCAATGGAGCAGTTTGTTAACACTGTTTTCGTGTAATCTACAAGGGGATATTTGGGAATGCATTGAGGAACTATGGTGAAAAACTAAATATCCTCAGATAAAAACCAAAAAGGAGCATTCTGAGAAACTCTTTTGTGATGTGTGAATTCATCTCACAGAGTTACACTTTTCATTCAGCAATTTGCTAACACAATTTTCTTGGAATCGGCAATGGTATAATTTGAAGGCCATTGAAGCCTACTGTGAAAAACTAAATATCCTTAGATAACAACTAGAAAGAAGATTTATGATAAACTGTTTTAAGATGCATGAATTCACCTCACAGAGTTAAACCGTTCTTTTCATTGAGCTCTTTGAAAACTCTGTTTTCGTGGAATCTGGAAAGGGATATTTGAGAGCACATTGAGGCCTACAGTGAAAAAGGAAATATCTTCATATAAAAACTAGAAAGAACCTTTCTGAGAAACTGCTTTGTGATGTGTGAATTCATCTCACAGAATTATACTGTTCCTTTCATTGAGCAGTTTTCTAACATT
>NW_022297105.1:0-4324 GCF_002776525.5 Piliocolobus tephrosceles
TTTTGAGACGGAGTCTTGCTCTGTCACCGGGGCTGGAGTGCAGTGGCAGGATCTCAGCTCACTGCAAGCTCTGCCTCCGGGTTTACGCCATTCTCCTGCCTCAGCCTCCGGAGGAGCTGGGACTACAGGCGCCCGCCACCTCGCCCGGCTAGTTTTTTGTATTTTTAGTAGAGACGGGGTTTTACCGTGTTAGCCAGGATGGTCTCGATCTCCTGACCTCGTGATCCGCCCGTCTCAGCCTCCCAAAGTGCTGGGATTACAGGCTTGAGCCACCGCGCCCGGCCTTTTTTTTTCTTTTTAATCATCACCTGGGACTTTGCTGGAGTTCACGGCTGGGGTCAACAAAGTGCAGGTTTCTTTTCCCCTCTGGAGTCTATTGGCCTCACTAGGGTTGAATCCTAGGAGGAATCCCCAGACAGCTGAGATCCACATCAGCCCCACTCGGGGTCTGGGAAAGGGCAGAGGCTCTAGACACAAGCACGGACCAAGGAAATGCCATCAAGCCAAGCACGCTACTCGGGGGCAGGACACACCACAGCAGGCTCGACTTTCCCGGTGAATCAGCAAATGCCATAAAGCAACTCTGACGAATCTCCCTGTGCAGGGGAAGGGAGAGGTGCACCTGGCCATCATGAGGGCACCTGTTGCACAGGCAGAGAGGTGGCTGGGCGAGATCAGACCCCCACCTCAGAAGCACGTAGGCCGAGACCCTACACTGGCCATGGTGCGCCCATGTAAGAGGAGAGGCACATGAAAGGCTAAGCTTGTTCTGTGCTGCAGGAAGGACACTGGTTCTCCTGACCTCAAGTTCAACCTGCAGATGCCCTCGAGGTGGACAAGGAAGGTGATGAACAGAGGGAGAAGCATGACCAAGGTCCCTAAGTCACAACGTCTCCAGCTCGAGTCCAGTGGACCCATGGGGAATAGGTCCCTGAATCCCACACGAGACCCTGAACATCGAATCAGCACGTGTACCTGATGACAACCTAAGAGTAGTCCCTCCAGCCCCAAGACCCAGTGAACCGCAGGAGCTTGGGTGATGCTGGCTGACTGGATCCACGAAGGAACACACCTCCAGGGGGTGCTCTGACAATGATGAGCCCGGTGCAGGCTCTGGTGGCAGGCTGCCGGCAGCATGGTCCAGGACCAAGAGCCCTGAAGCTAACAGCCCACTAAAGTGAAGCTGCTGGCCACACGCGGTGGCTCCTGCCTATAATCCCAGCACTTTGGGAGGCTGAGGTGGATGGGTCACCTGAGGTCTCAGGAGTTCAAGACCAGCCTGACCAACATGGCAAAACCCTGTCTCTAGAAGGAGGTTAGCCCTGTAGCCACCCCAGGTCTCTCTCAGTGACATGAGCCCCCACTACACATGTGCTTAGGCTCCAAGTCAAGACACATGGCACGCTGCACGCAAGGACACCACTGTGTGCTTCGGTCATGGCCAGGCTGCAGTATATCATCTGACAGGCTCGCTGAGATGGGGGCTGGGGATGAGGGGTCCCCCACTGCCCAGGTTGGGGTGGAGTGGCATGAGTGTTCAGTGGCAGCAGAATGCACAGAGTGACTGCTGTAAGACACCAGAGGGCACTGTGGGGCTGCTCTGGCAGCAAGCCCCGGCCAGCCCGCCCCTGCCCCCAACGTCTGACCCCTGAGAGAATGTCCCAGGGAAGGTAAAAAGGAGGTGGCCAAAGGATGACCACAGACCCGACTGGGACTGATGGAGGTGTGGGGTTGTGTCAACTGGCTAGGCTGCAGCCCCTGGGGATTCATTATAATTCCACGACATCCTGTCTAGGGGTGCCCTGGAGGTACTCTGTGGACATGGTTACCATCCACAACCCAGATACTGTAAGCAAGTAAAGAAGATGATCCTCGATGGTCTGGGTGGCCCCACTGAATCAGCTCAAGGCCTTAAGAGGTAAATCGGGGTTTGGCAGGAGGAGGAAGAAACTCTGCCTGAGGACTGCTCCATCAGCTCCTACTGGGGGTCTGCAGTCAGCCCTGAGGGTTACAGACTCCCCAGCCCACAGTCATCTGAGCCCACTGCTTGCAATGCATCTTTTTTTTTTTTTTTTTTTTTTTTTTTTTTTTTGAGACGGAGTCTCGCTCTGTTGCCCAGGCTGAAGTGCAGTGGCGCGATCCGGGCTCACTGCAAGCTCCGCCTCCCGGGTTCACGCCATTCTCCTGCCTCAGCCTCCCGAGTAGCTGGGACTACAGGCACCCACCACCTCGCCCAGCTAGTTTTTTGTATTTTTTTTTTAGTAGAGACGGGGTTTCACCGTGTTAGCCAGGATGGTCTCGATCTCCTGACCTCGTGATCCGCCCGTTTTGGCCTCCCAAAGTGCTGGGATTACAGGCTTGAGCCACCACGCCCAGCCGCAATGCATCTTTTTATCAGCACACACAGACACGCGTCTCCTAGAGGCTCCATGTCTCTGCGGAACCCTGGGCTGCACCTGGAAGCCCGCGTATCATCACGTCCACATCACCACACCCAGCTGTGCAGAGCTCTCGGGTTGTGGAGAGAAACTGATTTAGGTATGACATGGTAACTCTAAAAGAAAAAAAAAAAGTTGGGTGCAGTGGCTCACACCTGTAATTCTAGCACTTTGGGAGGCCAAGGTGGGAGGATCATTTGAGCCCAGAAGTTCAAGACCAGCCTGGGCAACATGAGACTCCATCTACAGAAAAATAAAAATAAAATTTGTCTAGCATGGTGGTGTACACCAGTAGTCCCAACTACTTGGGAAGTTAAGGTGGGAGGATCCCTTGAGCCCAAGAGTTCAAAGCTAAAGTAAGCTATGATCGTGCCACTACACCCCAGCCTCGGCAACAGAGACTTATCTCTCTTTTTTTTTTTTTTTTTGAGACACAGTCTTGCTCTGTCGCCCAGGCTGGAGTGCAGTGGCCGGATCTCAGCTCACTGCAAGCTCCGCCTCCCGGGTTTACACCATTCTCCTGCCTCAGCCTCCTGAGTAGCTGGAACTACAGGCGCCCGCCACCTCGCCCGGCTAGCTTTTTTTCTTTTTTTTTTTTTTTTTAAGTAGAGACGGGGTTTTGCTGTGTTAGTCAGGATGGTCTTGATCTCCTGACCTCGTGATCCACCCGTCTCGGCCTCCCAAAGTGCTGGGATTACAGGCTTGAGACACCGCGCCCGGCCAACAGAGACTTATCTCTTAAAACACAAAACAAAGCCGGACATGGTGGCTCACCTGAGGTGAGGAGTTTGAGACCAGCCTGACCAACATGGTGAAACCCTGTTTCTACTAAAAGTACAAAAATTAGCCAGGCACGGTGGCAGGTGCCTATAATCTCAGCTACTAGGGAGGCTGAGGCACGAGAATTTCTTGAACCCGGGAGGCCGAGGTTGCAGTGAGCCGAGATTACGCCACTGCACTTCAGCCGGGATGACAGAGCGAGACTCTGTCTCGGGGGTGGGTAGTAGGGGAATCAGTAATAAAGGCTAGAAGAAAAATCAAACCATTCTAAGGTATATTGGGTGGGCTGGGGGAGATGCAGAGTCCTAAGACGGGGGGTCAAGGAAGGTAGACAACTCACCCTTTCTCTCATTCCCTGATTTTTCTATAAGATGGTCATTTAGAAGGAAACATATTTCAATAAAAATGAGGGTGCTGAGTTTCTATGAACCTCTCTCCCAACCAAAATCCAGACAAACGTCCGTGGTCCTTGTGTCCCCTAACGCAGCAGTCTCCTACCTTTTTGGCACCAGGGACTAGTTTTGTAGAAGACAATTTTTCTTTTTCTTTATTTTTTGAGACGGAGTTTCGCTCTTGTTTCCCAGGCTGTAGGGCAATGGCGCGATCTCGGCTCACTGCAACCTCCTCCTCCCAGGTTCAAGCAATTCTCCTGCCTCAGTCTCCTGAGTAGCTAAGATTATAGGCATGCGCCACCACGCCCGGCTAATTTTGTATTTTTAGTAGAGACAGGGTTTCTCTATGTTGGTCAGGCTGGTCTCAAACTCCAGACCTCTCAGGTGATCCACCCGCCTTGGCCTCCCAAAGTCCTGGAATTACAGGCGTGAGCCACCGTACCCGGCCAGAAGACAATTTTTCTTTTTTTTTGAGACGGAGTCTCGCTCTGTCCCCCTGGCTGGAGGGCAGTGGTGCGATCTCGGCTCACTGCAAGCTCCGCCTCCCAGGTTCCCGCCATTCTCCTGCCTCAGCCTCCCAAGCAGCTGGGACTACAGGTGCCCGCAACCGCACCCAGCTAATTTTTTGTATTTTTAGTAGAGACGGGGTTTTACCATGGTCTCGATCTCCTGACCTTGTGATCCGCCCGCCTCAGCCTCCCAAAGTGCTGGGAT
>NW_022297105.1:4334-12520 GCF_002776525.5 Piliocolobus tephrosceles
TCCTGACCTTGTGATCCGCCCGCCTCAGCCTCCCAAAGTGCTGGGATTACAGGCATGAGCCACCGCACCCGGCCCAGAAGACAATTTTTCTATGGATGGTGGAAGGGGGGCGGGGAGCCATAGGGGAGGATGGTTTCGGGCTGAAACTGATCCACCTCAGATGAGGCATTAGATTCTCATAAGGAGCACACAACGTAGATCCCTGGCATGCACAGTTCAAAATAGGGTTCGCACTCCTGTAAGAATCTAATAACACGCTCAGATGACAGGAGGCAGAGCTCAGGTGGTCATGTTTGCTCACCCACAGTTCACCTCCTGCTGTGTGGGCAGTTCCTAACCGGTCCAGGGCTGGGGGCTGGGGCACCTACCCTATCAGACTGGAAGCCAGGTGCACATCGCTGCACGAAGGGGGCCACTGGGAGAGGAGAGTTGCCCATCACCTAGGCAGCCTGTGATGGGCACCAGACACGTCCTGGTGTGGCCCCAGCCAAGCGGCTATCCTGGGGGCCTAGAACCCAGCCTTGCATGGAGGCAGACAGGGCCCAAACACTGCCATGAGCTGCTGCTGTACCCAGTGAGCAAGGACAGACCTAAGACTATACCAGTCCCAAGATTCCAAATATGAATGATTAAAACAGAAACTCACCCCTTGGCTTCCTTGAAATCGGATAGACGGCCTCAGTGAAACAGAATCCTACAAAAAAAAAAAAAAAAAAAAGGTGAGGGGAACGTCAATAAAGACACTGAGAAACCCAAAGACTCCCTCCCCGGGTATAGAAGGAGCAGGGTGAAGATGGTGTTCTCAAGAGAGGGGAAAGGAAATGCACACACTCTGAAAATTACAGGCAAGGTCACCAGAGTAGGGTTTTGGAAGGATCAGTAGGAGTTCCTCAGATGGACAGAGGGCTGGGGCCACATGACAGGTAAGAATGGGGCCTCCAGATATGGGCAACAGGCTGGCAGCAGGCCCAGGATGCAGGGGTGGGGAGTGTGCCATCCCTGGAATCCACCACCAGCCTGTGAATCCACCGGGAGAGAAGGGCAAGGCTCAAGGTGCTCACAGCCCTGCCAGGAAAAAGCAAGGTCAGGTCAAGGTTGACCCTGGATCGTGACTCTCCCGAGGCCCCATATAGGCAAAAGCAGCCCCCTCCACTCTCACAGCCCCAGCTGATCCCCTGAAACCACCAACCAGGCTAAGTCCTGTCTCACAAACACTAGCTTTTAACAACCAGGTGGGTGAGCACTGTCTGTCAGAGCGGGTGCAGTGGGGCCACCTTGGAGCCTGGGGTGGGAGCCCGAGGCCTATAGAGCTCTGCCACACGGCCTTGGGGCAGCCACATGGTTTTAGGGCAGCTGGTCACTGAGCTTGGAGCAGTGGAATTTCCAAGGAAAAAATATACAAAAGAGCTCAAAATAAATACTGACGCTTCAGCTATTCAGAGACCAGCCTTCTGGCGGTGTCTGAGAAAGAACTGGGATCCAGAGGAGAACTGCACCTCTGTATCTTCTTCCCTCTTCCCAACCTGGGGCCCTAAGCATGGATCTCAGTGTCCCAGATGCTACCCCACAGCATAACCCTGGCTGGTCACCATGATCCTCGGTCCCCAAACCCACTCACCCCTGCACCACCTGGCCCCATTGTCCCACTCAGGTCCAGCTCACTGAGATGCCCTCCCACCCAGGCCTTGCTCCTGTCCTCATAGTACCCTGTTCTGGGCTCCATCTCCACTGCTCAGGTCTCACTCCTTCCCACCCTGGTCTGCCCATAGCTCTCCTCAGAGGGCAAAGCACTACTTGAGTCTGGAGAGACCTGTTGGAAGACCCAGGGTAAGCCAAGCAGCTCTACACCTGGGACAGTATCAGAGACAACACCTACCCCATGGGTCTGCCCAGGGTCCGCCCCCTGGAGCCACTCAGAGCCATTTCAGGACTCCAGCTTGAGGTGGCACAGGGCCCTGACCTTTGGAAGGGGTGGGCTCTCCAACTGCCCGCATCCAGTGCCCATCAGCTGGGCACGACAGGAGCTGCTAGGAGCAGGGCAAGCCTCCTGGGACGTGAGAGATGGTTGGCCTCTCAGCACCTGCTCCACGGTGACACTGAGTCATGGGTCTGCTTGGCCACTTTAGACCATGCAGCCATATACATATGACATGCATAGTGACCAGAGTGGGAGGCACCGAGCGCCTCACTTTGGTCTACGAGGAGCCTCCTTCTTTGCCAAGGCTCTCCAAGGATTTTGCCAAGACTCCCCAAGGATTCTGCTGTTCAGGGGAGAACAGAGGGATAGTGCCCCTGCACGCTACCACCACCCAGGCTGTGACGCCCCAGAAACTGCCCCATGCTTCTCAAGCACGCAACCCCTCAACAGGCGCACAGGCCCACTCCACAGTGAGCACGATTCACGGGGCAAGCCACCACTGTCCACGGTGCAACACATCCATGACCCACTCCCTTGTCCTGCTCCAGGACCAGGAAACAGCTGCTGCAGTCACAAGGGCCACTGTACTGCTGCGACAACGGGGTCTCATCTAGAGCAGCTCAGGAAGGGCTGGCCCTGTACCCTAAAACACGACCCAACCACCAGCCTGTGCTGCTACTGCAGAGAACAGGGGACCTCAGCCTGGCTGGGACCTTGGGGAAGCAGCTCCTGAATGACCTTTGCTTAGAATTTGGTTAAACAGGCTGGGCACGGTGGCTCAAGCCTGTAATCCCAGCACTTTGGGAGGCTGGGGTGGGCGGATAACTTGACATCAGGAGTTCGAGACCAGCCTGGCCAACATGGTGAAACCCCGTCTCTACTAAAAATACAAAAATTAGCTGGGCGTGGCAGCGGGTGCCTGTAACCCCAACTACATGGGAGGCTGAGGCAGGAGAATCACTTCAACCCAGGAAGTGGAGCTTGCAGTGAGCTGAGATTGCACCACTGCACTCCAGCCTGGGCAACAGAGTGAGATCCTGTCTCAACAACAACAAAAAAGAATTTGGTTAAACACAGACATGAAAAAGAGACTTACAGGGACCAATGAAGGTGTGAAAGACACCGGATGCCATTACTCATCAAGGAAAGGCAAACTGTAACCACAGTGACCTAGATTGACAGCCATAAAAATATTAAAAAAAAAAAAAACAACATAAAAAAAATAACCACAGAGATAGCACCATACCCATCAGAGTAGCTAATCTAAAAGAGGCTGACAAGAGCAAGTGTTGGCGAGGACCCAGAACCTCTGCCATTGTAGGCGGGAATGGACAAGGCTCAGCCACTGTGGAAGCCGCCTGGCAGTTTTCTAAAAGGGTAAACAAAGGGTTAAACACACCCAGCAATTCCACTCCCGGGTATACACCCAGAAAAACACACTTCCGTACAAAAACTTACACCTGAACATTTATAGCAGAATTATTTAGAGTATCCAAAAAGCAGCAGTAACCCAAATGTCCGTCAACTGGTGGAGAGAGAATCAAATGACAGAACACGGAGAACCACGCCAAGTGAAAGAAGGCTGCACATCATGCCACAGGCTGTATGACTCCATTTCTATAAATCCCCAGGAAAGGCAAAACCAAAGAGACAGAAAGCCAACTAGTGGGTATCCAGGGCTGGAGGTGGGAGTGGGGAGTGGCCACAGCCGGGTGAGGGTAGAGGGTCAAAACTCACTGACTATGCACAAGATGGGGACGTTTTACAGGATGTTCGCTACACCTTCCCAACTGCCCTCGAGCTCACAGGGGTCGTCTTTGTTGACTCGGGGCATAGGAGCAACATTCTCTGACACACACATGGAGAGTTCTGGAACGGGCAGAGGAAGAGTCCTGTCCATTAACCATTTTCAATGCACGAGTGAAAGGGAACTGGCATAAGACACAAGAATCACATGGAGCAAAGGAAGCACCAAAGCAGAATGGCCTGGCCCACCCCACTCACGGAGCCCCCAAACTCACAGCATCAGTCCTCACAGGCCCAGGGAGCACGCAACCAAGGCCAGGTGGGAAGGGTGTTCTGGAGCAGGGAGCAGCAGGAGACTGGAGCAGGGACTCAGTGCAGCGGCTGCAGAGAGCAGGTGGGGCCCGTGTCTCGCGGCACAAACCTCTGCAGAGGGGTCGGCCTGGGGCTAACACGAACACCCTGTCTACTGTCCATGCGAGGCCTCTGCACGTGCAGCCGTGAGCCAGGGATGAGGGCTGAGAAAACAGTGATGATGTCGAAGCCCATTAGGGTGACAAGGGACAGGAATCAGTTAGGGTGCACAATCCCCCAAGAACTGTGCCAGGGCAGCCCCAGCTGTGCAAGGCTGAGGGTGACAGGCCTTGAACACACTGGCCCTCCCACCCACCCCGCGGCTCCACACTCCCTGTGGGCCACGCCATCCAGTGAGGCATTTAAACACGTTCTGGTAGCTGACTGTCAAGCGGGTCGCCTGCAAGACTCCTTTCTTGCCAAGTTGCTTATCCCCAAAGGGTATGGAGAACGAGACTTCAAGCCTCAGAGAAGGGCTGAGGGGCCACAGAGCCAGCCTTTCTCCACGATGCCAGGAGGGCTGACCTCAAGTGCCTGTCCCCAGGAAAGTTGGCCGTCATTATGGCCAGGCTCCCAGCTACTTGGGCTCACACTGTATCCCCACCCTCCAGCAGGAGACTAGGCCCTTGTTAACAATAGAGCAATTCACTCCTAACATCACACACGCATGCGGATGGATGACAGTCCACACAGGACGCATTAAGCAATTAACAGACATGGGCCCAAGGCTAACTCTCGTCTAAATCACGGCCAGCCCCATGTGGACCATCGGGCAGGGACCCACCTCATAAGAATGCCAGGCGGCATCTACAAGCAGAACCCTACAGACACGTGAAGCAGCGGGAAAACGAGACCCCTAAGCCAGGGGGGAAAATGAGTCAGCACAAAGTGGGAAGCACAGAGATGCCAACTGAACAGACAGGGGCTTCGGGACAGCTACTGTGAACTCAGAAAGCTCCACACCTAAAGGAAAATAGCTGAAGAGGAGACGTAAGGGTATCATGAGAGAGCCACGAGGGGCTTCTGGAGCTGAAACACGGAGCATCGGAATGAAACGGCCACTAGGTGGAAGTCACAGCAGGCACCACAGAAGAAAAGGGCAGCGAACTTGAAGACAAAGCCACAGGAGCCACCTAGACGAATCCCAGAGAAAGAAGCCTACAGGAAACGAACACCACTTCAGTGACCTGCGGACGACAGCAGGGGATCCCACACACAAGTAACTGGAGTCCTGAGGGTGGGCAGGGGATCTGAGAAAAGAGTGGCCAGAGATTCCCAAATGTAACAAATGTTATAAATCCACAGACCCAAGAAGCCTTGTCAGCCCCCAGCAGGAAAACTACCAGGTTGTGGCGCCTCATGAGCAAATCAGCACAGTCACAACAGTCGCCCCAAGTGCCGAGGTGCCGACACTGTATGCTAGGAGCCATCCCCCAGACTGGAAGGGCATCTTCAAAGTGCTGAGGGAGAAACACCACCGGACCACAATTCCACGCCCAGTGAAAACAGAAAGGGAAATAAAGATTCGCTCAGAGGCCGGGCACGGTGGCTCAAGCCTGTAATCCCAGCACTTTGGGAGGCCGAGACGGGCGGATCACAAGTCAGGAGATTGAGACCATCCTGGCTAACACGGTGAAACCCCGTCTCTACTAAAAAATACAAAAAGCTAGCCGGGCGAGGTGGCGGACGCCTGTAGTCCCAGCTACTCGGGAGGCTGAGGCAGGAGAATGGCGTAAACCCGGGAGGCGGAGCTTGCAGTGAGCTGAGATCCGGCCACTGCACTCCAGCCTGGGCAACAGAGCAAGACTCCGTCTCAAAAAAAAAAAAGATTCGCTCAGACAAATGCTGAGAGAATCTTCTGTCAGCAGCCGGTCTGCACTGTGAGGAAGGTTCTAGAAGTTCTTCAGAAGGAGGGAGAGTGACCCTAGATGGATTTGCAGAGGATGACGCGGGCACACTGAATGTGCATGAATGGAAAAGGCTTTTTTTCTCATGATGTTTTTGCAAAAGATCACTCAAGGCATAAATAACGGCCAGGCGTGGTGGCTCACGCCTGTAATTCCAGCACTTTGGGAGGCCAAGGCGGGCGGATCATGAGGTCAGGAGATCAAGACCATCCTGGCTAACACGGTGAAACCCCGACTCTACAGAAAATACAAAAAGTTAGCCGGGTGTGGTGGTGGGCGCCTGCAGTCCCAGCTACTCGGGATGCTGAGGCAGAAGAATAGCGTGAACCTGGGAAGCGGAGCTTGCAGAGTGAGACTCTGTCTCAAAAAAAAAAAAAAAAAGGCATAAACAACAGTAGTGAGGCCGGGTTTTGAAAGTGGGGTGCTAAATAGATGGTGATGAGAACACAAGGACAGGGGGTGGGGGGATGATAAAAAACACAGAAAGCAGCTGGGGTGCAGTGCCCCGACAAGCCAATCGAGGGCCCCAAGGAGGTGAGTGTCAGCTGCGGACAGGCCGAGCCAGCCAGGTCCCTTTATGGTGGGACCAGCTGTCACCCTCTGTGCTAACCAGCCTGGCCCAGTGGGGACTCCTGACAGCACGTGGCCCACCACACCCTCTTCTGGATGCTCCCTCCAGAGCTGACATACATGGTGTCATGGCCGAACCCTTGTCAGGGGGCCCAGCACCCTGTTACCTCATCTGTGCAGCAGGACAGAGGGTTAGAAACAGCCTGTGGCACAGGTGATTTCCCTGTTGCCTTAGAAGCTTTGGGGTTGGCCTCAGGCCACATTAATTAACGGGGTAACTCAGTAGCACATGACATCTGCAGGGTGTTGCCCATCTCACACCCAAGAACACTTGGCAGGGGAGAGCCATGCCTCAGGCCACCGCTTGCCCAGTCTCTGCAGAGTCTCTGTAGACTCTCTACAGTCTCTGTAGACCCTCTGAGGGGTGCTATCATCCCCACTGCAGGGTCAGAGGTGACAACCTTCCTTGGGCCCCACACTGGTAGACAAGTCCTCTCAGGCCCTGGAGTGGCAGAAATCCATCTTTCGTTACCCAGCATGAGGTAAGGAACTGGGAGCTCCTGTGAGACAAAGTCACCCCCTCTGCTGTGCTTCGGGCCAGGGCCCCAGGTGGGAGTTGGGGAGCCTGGTAGGGTTGCCACAGCTGGCCTGATAAAGTCAGCAGGTCAGCTGGGTCTTCAAGGTTGGGCAGGCAGGCACTGAGCTGTGCTGAGGCTGGCACTCCCCAGACCCAACTGGACTTCATACCCTGACTCAGAGAACAGACCTCAACACAGCAGGGCAGTGATGCCTGCGCCCTGCAGTCGCTTGGCCTGGGCGCGCTCACTGGGGCTGCTGAACACAGACTGGGAGACTCCTGCAGGCAGCTCCCCCTCAATGAGGACACTCCCGTAAAGACAGCGATGCCTTTGGGAGAAAGGTTGAGGGTGTAGGGCGTGGGACGCAGCGAGAGCCCTCGATGCTGAGACAGGGGAAAGGGTGAGGAGGAACCTCTCCAGGGCCAGAATCCCCTGATCCTCTCCTCTCTGGCAAAGAACACTTCAAGGGATGAAGCAACAGGAAGTGGCTTACGAAATCCACCTCCAGGTCGAGTGACCAGTTTACAGGAAGTGTGGTGAGTGAATCTTCCCCAGGGCACGAGGCAACGTCTGGAGCCATTTCTGGTCCTCACCACTGGGGGTGGGGACAGTCCCCAGCATCTGGCTCAGGGGAGGCCAGGGATGATGCTCAGCAAACACTGTAGGCAACACAGAACCTCCTGCCCCAAATGTCAAGCAGTGCAGGGGCCGAGAAGCCTTGGGCTGACCCTGCCACGGGAAACGACCATCAGAGCAGAAAGCAGAAAAATCTATGGGAAAAAAGACCTGCTCCCTTCAACAAAGACAAATGGCATGAGGGGGAAAAGACGGAGGGTATAAATTGTTACCGGCTGGAAAAGTTACGGGAATAAGAAGATCTCTAGGATTGTTGGCCGGGCACGGTGGCTCACGCCTGTAAACCCAGCATTTTGGGAGGCTGAGGCAGGTGGACTGCTTGAGGTCAGGAGTTCAAGACCAGCCTGACCAACATGGTGAAACCCCATCTTTACTAACACAAAAATTAGCCGGGCATGGTGGCATATGCCTATAATCCCAGCTACTCGGGAGCCTGAGGCGGGAGAATTGCTTGAATCCGGGAGGCGGACGTTGCAGTGA
>NW_022297106.1:0-4938 GCF_002776525.5 Piliocolobus tephrosceles
CAGGAGGCTCAGGTAGGAGGATCACTGGACCCCAGGAGTGCAAGGATGCAGTGAGCTATGATCATGCCACTGCACTCCACCCTGGGCCAGAGTGAGACAAAGACCCCATCTCTTCCAAAAAAAAAAAAAAAAAATATATATATATATATATATATATATATATATATATATATATATATATATATATATATATATATATATGTGTGTGTGTGTGTATAGATGTGTGTGTGTGTGTATAGATATGTGTGTGTGTGTATATATATGTATAGATATAGATAAACAAACAAGGCTAGGCGTGGTGGCTCATGCCTGTAATCCCAGCACTTTGGGAGGCCGAGGCGGGCGGATCATGAGGTCAAGAGATCAAGACCATCCTGGCCAACATGGTGAAACCCTGTCTCTATTAAAATGCAAAAAATTAGCCAGAGGTGGTAGCGCACACCTGTAGTCCCAGCTACTTGAGAGGCTGAGGTAGGGGAATCACTTGAACCCAGGAGGAGGTGGAGGTTGCAGTGAGCCAAGATCATGCCACTGCACTCGAGCCTGGCTACAGAGTAAGACTCCATCTCAAAAACAAACAAACAAACAACAACAACAACAACAACAAACACAATGAGATTAGACCTAAGGAATCAAGAGATCGGAGGAACTCACACTTTGGAGTATTAAGAAGGTAATCAAAGCTCCTAGACTGACAGAAGTGAGAAAAGGAAGGAGAGGAGAAAGTGGGATGGGGAGCAGAGGAGAGGCAGAAGAGAGAAAGGAAGTAAGAGGTGCAGAGGGAGGAAGCTGTGTCTAGAGGAAATAAAATTTGGAACTCACCATGAATTGAAGAATGAAAAGCCATAGTCACAAGCCTGGGAGATGGACTTCAAGAAGAGGAAGCCTGGGATTTTACACCTTCCAGGAGGTGATGACAAATCCTAAAGCTGTACAGTAGCAGAGAGTAAGGTACATGTGACATTATGCCATCTGTTTTTGTAAAAGTAAGACACTGGCACCCTTGCTTGACGAATGCCATTCTAAACTGCTGATTTAAGAACATTTGTGACCAGATTACCCCCACCCCAGCAGGTCGAACACCTACAGGCAGTATAGAAAGGTTTTGAGCCCAGTGGGTCTATGGAAAACAAAACCCAGTTAATGCTTCTGTCAAGTGAAAAGACAGAACAGATTTTGTTATTCTCCCACAGCATTTTAGTAGTTTCCTAAAGCTTACTCATTCTGACCAATCTTAGTAAGCTACTATTGTCAAAGACTGTGCAATCAAACATAGGCTGACCATAAGCAAAGCCCCAATTTTTCCTGAGCCTTGGCTGCCTCTGTGATCTGGAACACAGCAGGCAGCGTGGAAGTTATTATTACTTATTTGGGGGAATAGGAAAGACCGCGGATCAAAACCCGCCTAAGCATACATATAAGTAACCAAAAGTGATCAAACTGACTAATTTAGCCAGTCAGAATCCCTCTTGCCAAAAAGTCATAACCTTCAGATTGGTGAAGCAAAACAGGATTCTGCTACTCAGGTACTTTGAGTTTAGGACGTGCTGGTTTTGATGGCATTTCTAGTCAGTTTTTATTCTGATCTTTTCAGGCACTTCTGCCTGAGACTACTCTGCCCAGCATTAAAAAGTTTCACAGAAGCATGTAGCACATCTCATCCCAAGTGGTACCTTCCAAGGTGCCACAGTCTCCCACCCTATTCAGTTTTCTACTTCTTCCTCTTCATTCTGTTCTTCTTCCAGCCTTTCTTCATCTTCATCATTGTTCTCATCCCTGCTCTTGTCTTGCTCTTCCGAGTCTTTTCTTTTTTTTTGTCTTTGTCCTCCTTCTTTTGCTCTGAGGCCTCCTTCTTGCCTTTCTGCTCCTGCCTATATGCTTCCATAGCTTCTTTTTTTAAAAAAAAATTATTTATTTTTTTGAGACGGAGTCTCACTCTGTCGCCAGGCTGGAGTGCAGTGGTGCCATCTTGGATCACTGCAACCTCTGCCTCCTGGGTTCAAGTGATTCCCCTGCCTCAGTCTCCTGAGTAGCTGGCACTACAGGTGCGCACCACCACACCCGGCTGATTTTTGTATTTTTAGTAGAGACGGAGTTTCACCATGTTGGCCAGGCTGGTCTCAAACTCCCGGCCCCAAGCAATCCACCTGCCTCAGCCTCCCAAAGTGCTGGGATTACAGGCGTGAGCCACCGTGCCCGGCGTCAAGAAAATATTTTAATGTAAAATTTCCATTGAAATATACCCACATATAGGAAGGCAGTGGTCTGCTCTTTTCTGTATGAATGTCATATGCCATTATTTTTAAGAGTTGCATGGTACTGCTCTATGTGGATTTCCAATAGTTAACGGCCTTTTTTGTTTGCTAATTTTTGCAATTACACAGACACAATTATGCACATTCACAAACGATTGCAATGTGTGTAGTGAACATCTTTGAACACATGTGTTTGAACATTTGTGCAAGTATTTCTAGATAGAAGTAGGATTGTTGGGTCAGTGGTTGTGTAATGCAAAAATGTTAAAAGATAAGGCCAAATAGCCCTGCTGAAAGATTTTTACCAATTTACTCCTGTACCAATAGTATTTGAGAAGCTACAACCCTTTGAGGCAAGATCTCCTTAAGAGGTTGGAGACTGTGCTATGCATAGTTGAGAATTTGACTCTGCACTGTTTTGTATTTACCTTTAATGACTTCATAGGCACAAGTCTTTTTGCCCCTAGAATATTTTAAGTTCCTTGGAGGAACTTCCTTGGTATTTCCCATATTGCCTAGTACAGGCTGAGCAAACTGTGGCTGCTTAATACATACTTCATGATTGACTGATAAACTGGTTCTATTTTTGGACTGCACAGTGATTGAGGTCAGCTCTTGGAATGAGAGAGCTGGGTGGAGTCAGAGACTAGGGTTGTACCAGGTCAGTATCAGATGCTCTCACTTGCATATCAAGTTTAGACCGTAATCTGAGAATCTAAATGTATAAAGCACCTACTACAATCTCTGGCTCAGATGAGGTCCCCAATAAATGGTTTCTATTGCTGTTATGATTCTTTTTTAATGAGAGGCTTGTCTTAGGGCTAGTGTTGAGGGTTCAAGCATAGGACCTAAAGCCATCCCAGGAAGAGTCAGAAATCCACAGTCTAGAGATGAAGTCAAATTGGGAACCAGTGGGAGCAGCCATGCATCTGAGGCAGAAACAGAGACCTGGGTTTGGGCGGTTCAGTTGCATTGTGATAAACACTTTCCTGGCCATCCCAGGCTGTGTGTGTGTGTGTGTGTGTGTGTGTGTGTGTGTGTGTGTGTGTGTGGGCGGGGTGGGGGGGGCTTCTACATATTTGGCTTTCATGCAAAAGTATCTTTTTTGTTTGTTTGTTTGTTTTTGAGATGGAGTCTTGCTCTGTCGCCCAGGCTGAAGTGCAGTGGCGCAATCTCAGCCCACTACAACTTTTGTCTCCCGTGTTGAAGCGATTCTTGTGCCTCAGCCTCCCAAGTAGCTGGGATTATAGGCACCTGCCACCAAGCCCAGCCAATTTTTGTGTTTTTATTAGAGCCAGGGTCTCACTATGTTGGTCAGGCTGGTCTTGAACTGCTGACCTCAGGTGATCCACCCACCTCAGCCTCCCAAAGTTCTGGGATTATGGGCATGAGCCACTGTGCCTGGCCATGCAAGGACGTCTTTAAGGTGCTGCTCAGTTCCCAAGAGACGCCAACAATCTCAGCACAGGGCTGTGAACATAGGAGGTGCTCAGTGAAATCAATCCCATTTACCTTTTGCCTGTTGAAACAGATAATGTGGCAGGAATGTCGATGATTTACTTGAGAAGATGAGGCTAAGGATCAGCCATTCTACTGGAACGAGATTACTATCCAGGCTTTCCCCAGTCCCGGGTGGAGTAGGGGACTGGGAAACCCAGTCAGATAAGGATTCAATTCAGTGATGAATTTAGAGGCTATGAAAACGTGGTGGCACATGGATGACAAGGACTCTATACAGTGAAGAATGGGTCTCATTTTTTCTACCTCTCTACCCCAGTCAGCAGGGTGGCTAAGGGAGGGAGGCGGGAGGGGGCAGTAATGGAGATGGCATTATAACATACAGCATTGACTGTGTCTCTCTTCCATGCCAGACAGTTAGCACACAATTCCCTTTATAACTCCATGAAATAGGTATTAGCTTTATTTTACAGATGAAGAAATAGTCTTAGAAAGGATAAATTACTTGCCACAGATTATACAAGCTATTATGTAGCAGAGCCAGGATTTGAACCTAGTTCTGTCTGGCCATAAGGCTTACGTGCTTTCTGAGCTGCCTAGCATCCTGGCTCTTCTATGTCAGTGATAGCAGCCCAGGCCTCAGAGAAACAGATGTTGCTTAAGAATACTAGCTCATCATGCGTGGGTAGGGCATTCTGTGGTTCATTCTTTTGCTCATCAATTCATTCTACACACACATATATTTATAGCCAGAAAGCAGAAAGAGATGTGCAAGTCAGCGAGGTGGGGTGGAAAGGGCCGTGTGTGGGAGGAGGAGGGCAAAGTGACATGACAAGTTTGAGGCTACAGAAAATAGAGAATAAAGGAGCTATCATGAGCTCAAAAGCAGGATGGGGGCTGACGCTTTATGTCTGCTCCTGGGTGTAGTACTGAATGGGTCTCCGGATGGTTACAGAAGAGAGTCTTTGAAGCAACACTACCAGGAAAACTTCAACCCAGTAGTGGCACTCAGGATCAAACAGCACATTACGTCTACACCTACACACACATACACACACACACACACACGCACACACACGAAGCATAAATATGGAGACAGGTATTTTTAAACAAATACTCCAGAACATATATGATAACACAAGGAGCTGTCTTATAAATTGGAAGGCTATACCTTGATTTTTTATGGTGTTTCTAGTGCTCATCACATGACTATAACCCCTTTCCT
>NW_022297106.1:5038-12349 GCF_002776525.5 Piliocolobus tephrosceles
CCTTCCTTCCTTCCTTCCTTCCTTCCTTCCTTCCTTCCTTCCATCTCTCTCTCTCTCTCTCTTTCTCCCTTTGACGGAATCTTGCTCTGTCGTCCAGGCTGGAGTGCAGTGGAGTGATCTAGGCTCATTGCAACCTCTGCCTCCCAGGTTCAAGTGATTCTCATGCCTCAGCCTCCTGAGTAGCTGGGATTATCAGTGCCTGCCACCATGCCCGGCTAGAGATGGGGTTTCACCATGTTGGCCAGGCTGGTCTCGAACTCCTCTCCTCAAGTGATCTGCCCATCTTGGCCTCCCATAGTGCTGGGATTACAGATGTGAGCCACTGTGCCCAGCCTATAACCTCTTTTCAAAAGAGCCAACTCTGACTTGGATGTAAAAAGTGGGAAGTCTGTTGAAAAGAGAAGAGGAAAGAATAGGAAAAAACAGTCTCATTTTACAGTCATAATTTAGTTGTGTATGTGTATTAAGACTTTAATGATTATATAAAATGATGTAGTTACATAGAAGGAAGTACTATGGGATATTTGTCCACATAAATTTTCCTTATTTTTTTTTGAGTGGTGAGCATAATAATAGATTGTAATAAAGCAAACCTGACTCACGTAGCCACTTAATCTCAGAGGGAATGTGACCCAGAGCAGGGAGGGGCAGAGCTCAGGAATGTGTCGCCATGACACATCGATTCCAGGACTCCTCAGGCTTCACCTGCACCTGAGCTATGGACAAAATATGTTTGAGTGCTACAGAGGCTGTTTTTCACTGCTCCATAGTCAGAAGGATGGCAGCTGGGGTGACCATACTATTCCTAAGGGCATTTGATATACACAGGCTTGGAAATCCAGAGAGCTGATGAGGTTTAGGGAAGTTCTTCTCCCTCCCATACCAAGTGTGTGCAATACCAGCACCCTCCAGAATTCAAAGCAGGAGAACCGGAGGCAATGATACTGATCGTACGCTTCAAGAGGAATAAACTGATGATTGTAATCAGCATGAGTGCTAAGGAACAATGGAAGCTTTATAAAGACAAACTTTCCTTTGAAAATTAATTACAACACATCTCAGAATTACCTAGTGTTTTTAAAATCCTTTAAAAGTTTTGAAGGGTGCCATGAAAGTGTCAAATGTAATTATTATGTAGCTTTTTGTTTCATATCGTGTGGGACACAAATACTGTAAAGGAAAAATAGTTCTTGACCATGTATGTGGTCCTTCAACTAACATACAACTGCCTTAAGAAGAGCTTTGACGGTCTCTTCTGTACTAATTCCAAATACCAAATTTCTAAAACTTTGAAATTTTTCTCATGCTTAGGAAAACCTAGGCTGGTAATGTTGGCATTCTCCTCCAATCTTCAACCTTTTCTCCTATTTCCTCTTACACTTGGAAAGGAGATGCCACCTTCAACCTTTTCTCATATTTTCTCTTATATTTGGAAGGCAAGAGTCATACTAATGAAAACAGACCTAGTGTCTTTTAAAGTCACCCTATAATACAATACTGTGGTTCTCAATTGTTTAATTGTTTCCCCACCTCAATCTCAAACCTTTTTTCTTTTTTTTTTGAGACAGGGGTCTCGCTCTGTGGCCCAGGCTGGAGTGCAGTGGCATGATCTTGGCTCACTGCAACCTTCACCTCCTGGGTTCAAGCGATCCTTCTGCCTCAGCCTCCCTAGTAGCTGGGACTACAGGCGAGTCCCACCGCTCCCGGCTAACTTTTGTATTTCTAGTAGAGACGGGGTTTTGCCTTGTTGGCCAGGCTGGTCTTGAACTCCTGACCTCAGGTGATCCACCGGCCTCGGCCTCCCAAAGTGCTGGGATTACAGGCGTGAACCACCGCGCCCAGCCCAATCTCAAACTTTTAATGCACGCAACTCACTCAGCTCAGTAGCAGTGGCTCATGGTGGCAGTAATGCAGAGCTGGGTGGCAGAAGGAAAGAATCAATCTGGTTGGTGGGTGGGAATTCTGCATTGGATTCTCCCCTTAGTTATCATACACTCTCTAAACAGAATAAAAATTTACAACCTTTTTGGCAATCTTTACTTCATTACCTACCTGGAAGAATTTATGTCCTCTCAGTGGAGTTTCTTTAACTCCATTAATGTCAATTAGTTGTTTTAGGTCTGCAAAATGATAATATGTTCTTGGGACATTTATCCTTTACAACATGCTTTTTATGCTTGTTTGTGTGTTTTAATTTGAAAGCCTTAGAGATGCAGGCTAGGGTGACTGGGACAGATATGGGGTCCCTGGCTACTGAATGAGACTTGGGAGGCAGAGGACTTGTTTTTATGCCAATAAAGAGTAAAATCTCAAGTTGTGGTTGATTTTAATGCAAGTAGGGCTGGAGAGGCCCACGACAGACCTAGTTTGGGGTGAGCACCCGGATCTGTGAGCTAGCGTTGCTTCAGCATCTCACTGTGTCTGTGTGTGTGTGTGTGTGTGTGTGTGTGTGTGTGTGCAGGCTGGTTCCACCCTTCGCTCTCCCATCGGCATTACCCTTCATCTCCGTCTCTGCGTAACTATATTAATAGAAGGCAACACTTCACATACTGGCGCTCAGACCCCAAAGAGAGGCTGGCAGTGGCTGGGCAGGTGGGCATGCAGCAGGGAGATGGGTGGAGGAGTGGGCGGAGGCATCGTCGAGTGGCGTTCGACATATCCAGTGGCAGTTCGGGATAGGGGCGGCCGGGGCGGAGGCACCGAGGCCGATCGGCCAATAGAGGGCGAGCAACTACTGGAGCGACCTGGTGACGTGAGGAGCGTTCCATTTGGCCAGCGGTGGGCGGTTGCCACAGCTGGTTTAGGGCCCCGACCACTGGGGCCCCTTGTCAGGAGGAGACAGCCTCCCGGCCCGGGGAAGAGAAGTCGCTGCCACCTTTGGCAGCCGACGCGATCCCCTGGGACGGTCCTCTTCCTGCCGTCAGCGGCCGGCCGAGTTGGGTCTCCGTGGTTCAGGTAACGAGGGGGGGGGGCGGGGGTCTCCCGGGCTGGTCTGCAGGGTGGGCTGCCTCCCCTTCCGCTGCGCCGGGACGCGGGGACGTCGGCACCGCCCTTCTCAACTCGGCAGCCGCCGAGCCCCTGGCCCGGGGTGACTACACGTGGCGGGGCGTGTGTGAGTGTGTACGAGCGTGTGGCTGCGTGTGCGTGTGGATGTGGCGCGCGTCCCAACCTGCCTGGGGCGGTGGTCCGCGGCGTGGCGGAGGCAGGGCGGGCCTTGCGAGGCAGCGCCCGCGGCCCGGCCCGGATCTCCGGCCTCTGGCCTCCGGCCCCCCGCTGGGGAGCCGGTCGCTGCTTCCCGACGGATTTTGATCTTTGTTCTTCCAGGCCGGCTCCCCCTTCGTGGTCTCCCTTCTCCCGCTGGGCCGGTTTATCGGGAGGAGATTATCTTCCAGGTTAGTTTTACACAAAGGACGGGTTCTCTGCACCTCTGGGCCCCCCCTCCCCTTCCCCGAGCCTTCTACCTTCTCCTTTCCCTGCTCTGCTCCTAGGGTGTTTTTGAACCTTTGCCTTCTCCAGCCCGGGAATGATCTCGAGTTGGCTGTTTCTCCCTCTGTCCGTCGGGCTGCAGGCTTCCTCCTCAGTCCTGCCAGCGTGGGGCATGTGGTGTCGGTAAACAGAGGCCACAGCACCACACCTGAGCGGAGGAGAAGGGTGGCAGAGGCTGAGAAAGGCTGGGCCTGGGAATTCAGGATGCTGAGTAGAGATGGTACTTAGGACATGTCCCAGAAAGCGCCCTTGTGACTTTTCTTAGCTGCTGCCATTCCCCACCCCCCAACCAGCCATCAGCAGTCACCAACCATTCCAGAATCTCTCCTGCTTAAGTCAGCCTTTCACCTACAGGTCTCTGATGTGGTTTCATTATGATTCCCACAAATGTTAGGCTAGACCAGCCAGATTGTTTCATTTCCCGGACTCAGGAAGTTGCAGAGGGTTTGATGAGGGGAAATCTGTTTTGTGTAAATACAATGCACGTATGTGCACAGAGCGTCCAGAACCTCCTGGCCCTGCTAGAGGGTCACTTGTTCCCTGCTGTGATTCGTATTCGAGTGGCTAATTGAAGAAAGAAGGTGAAGTGGAGGAAGGGAGGGAGGCTTTATAAGGACAGAAACTCTACTATTATTTTTAGAGTCCTTTTAATGATGTTGAAAGAACATTGTGGCATAGTGGAACATGCCCTTGACTGGAAGTTAGCAATATCAGCATTGCTGCTGTGTGGCCCTGGATAAGTTATCTCCTCTCTCTGGTCCTCATTTTGCTCATTTACAAAACAAAGTATTAATAATTGGCACGATCACCTATAAAATCCTCTCTAGTTCCAAGGTTCTGTGATGATCAGATCATCAGCATTAGATTGGAAGCATAGAGGCTTATTTAAGAGGAAATACTAGCCCTTTTCCTTATTTGAGAACCTTTAATCATATCTTCTTGTAGAGAACAAACACGAATTGGAAATAAACTTTTCTCCACTTCCCCGTCCCCACCCCTTCAGTCAGTTTTCAACTTTCTGTCTCTGGGAAAGGAGGGTCGAACTGTATTTTCTTATTCTTGCCTCATTTTTTTTCTTTTTCTGCTTTTTCTTAGGGCTAGCAGTTGGACTTTTGATGATGTTTGACCCAGCGGCAGGAATAGCAGGCAACGTGATTTCAAAGCTGGGCTCAGCCTCTGTGTCTTCTCTTGTGTAATCGCAAAACCCATTTTGGAGCAGGAATTCCAATCATGTCTGTGATGGTGGTGAGAAAGAAGGTGACACGGAAATGGGAGAAACTCCCAGGCAGGAACACCTTTTGCTGTGACGGCCGCGTCATGATGGCCCGGCAAAAGGGCATTTTCTACCTGACCCTTTTTCTCATCCTGGGGACATGTACGCTCTTCTTCGCCTTTGAGTGAGTTTTGGTTGAGTAGAGTTGCCTGATTATGGTTACTTTGGGTCTAGGGGAAGAACCTGCTTTCTGGGGAGTTTGAGGCTGGTCCTTGGATGACTTTAATGTCCTCTTGAGCAATGTCTGTAGATGATGCCAGCTGAATTCATTGCTTCATGGTCATCACAGAGTATGTGCTTCCCCAAAAGACCAATACCTTTGATACCAATTTTGTAGTACTGGTTTGGGGCTATCCTTGATAGACTTGGGAAATAAGGAAGTTTGTCTTAATTACTCACCTCTCCCTTTTAGTGGTCTCCTTAGAAGCTGAATGACAGATGGCCTCCCCTGCACATAAACCTAAGGGCACCCCTCATTGTTACATCACTCAGCAATCCTCACCTATTTTGTTATTCTGGGCCCTGTTTCCTTAAGGCTCAGCTCTCAGCTAGCTGTTACGGTGAAAAGCCAACTGAATTGGGAACGTACGGATTAGTTCCAACCTCAGCTGGACCACATACTAGTTGTATGCGTGGCACATACATGCTTATTAGAAGTGAGTTGCTCTTTCTTTCCCTCAAAATCACTGAACGTAAACAACTCTATATTCTGTGTATGCCTGGTACCGGCCTTGGAGTGATTTTTTTCTGTGGTGTAATACCTTGTACTCGAGCCACTGTTTGAAGTCTGTGTAGGTCTCGTCTCTAGGGGAGGTGGCCGGTTGGATTCTAGGGCACTGTGGCGTGTCTCCTGGGTGTGCTGAGAATGCTCTACACTCTAGGGATGGGAGCAGTGCTAATTGTTTTGGGATTACCGTGAGGAGGCCTTTGAGAGCCAAGAGGTGTGTGTGGACTGTAAGCCACACCTGACGTGAGCCTGCTATGGTGTATGTACATGGGTGACCTGGAAATGGAGGCCTCATGCTGGGGTGTGGCCATGGGAGATAGGAGGGGGCACCTTGGCCAGCCTAGTGGGGAAGTAAAGTGAGCTCTGGTCCCTTGGGGCTCATTTTTTGTCCTTCTGTGAGGGCTTCAGGCTTTCCCAGTGCACCCAGAGTGATTTTCGGGCTGCTTTGCCAGACTTTTGGGTGGTTGCACCTGGCTTGAGTAACAGCAGGGGGAGGAGGGGGACCCAGTATATAACGGGGCTGGGAAAGTAAGGTCAGAGGAACTCTTTGTTAAAGGTCCTTTTGCTGCTGCTGCTGCTACTGCTGACTTTGTGAAGTGTTTAGCGAAGTTAGGCAGGTTGCTGAAGGCTTCTTACTTGCTTTCCAGTTTGAGTTTCCTGACTGAGGGTGTGTGCGTGCATGTGTGCATGCACGTGCTTGTGTGTGGTACCAGTGAGCATGTGTAGTCAGGCAGGCATAAATTCCTAGCATTAAAAATCGTTTTTCCTTCTCCTCACCCTTCTCTCCAAATTTTCCTTGCCTCATTCCTGCCCTACTTCTTCTTGGAAGGGAATAGCTGACCTCTGTTCTTTATCATTCTTCCTCCCTTTTTCTCTTTTTGTCCCCACCCCCACCCCCATGGTTAAATTTTTATTATTGCAACCATTCCAAACAGAGATACGCCTTGTTCTCAGGCTTTGAGTTAGTTGGTAGTTCTGGGCCCAGGAAACCTCTGGTTTGACTGGCCAGGGGTACTTGAAATTTGGAGCTATTGCCATTTGTCCCCTTTTGTATCTGGGAGCCAGCAGAAGAATCTGATTGGAATCTGTTCCACTGAGGCTCCTGCAGGCCTCTGAAGAAAACCGCTGGTGGGATGAAGCTTCTAATTAGCCAAGTTGCTGTTTGACAGAGGCAGGTTGAGTTTTCCACCATGATGACTTCCCCCGCCCCCCGGGTTGTTTCTTGCATTTTGAAGGGTGAGGTTATTTGTAAAACTTCCTTGAGTACCAGCTGTGTGTGTGAAAGACGAAATATTTTTGAAGATAGGGCTGGAGGAGGGAGTAGTGGGAAGAAGAGGGGAGAAGGAAGTAAATGTGTTAGCAGAGGAGTGGAGTGGGGAGGTGGAAATGTGACCAAAGAGGAGAGGACCCTGGTGATGAATACTTTGTACTGAGAATGGTGGAATTTGTGTTTGTGAATGTGCGTGCTTGTGTATGTGTGTGTGTGTGTGTGTGTGTCATATATAGACACATAGACACTTTAGGTGGTGGCTGCGTTGTGCCTAGCCAGTGACAGGTTGTACAAGGTACACCAGCACGCCTCTGAGGAATGAAGTCTCCTTCTGGTCGGCCTTTTTCTTTGGCGTCTATAATTTCCTGTCCACCACATAGTGGGGGCGCGGTTTGGGGAGCAGAATGTGGGCTGCTTTGTTAGTATTAGAACTTAGCGCAGTGGCTCATGCCTGTAATCCCAGCACTTGGGGAGGCCGAGGCAGGCAGATCACTTGAGGTCAGGAGTTTGAGACCAGCCTGGCCAACATGGTGAAACCCCTATCTCTACTAAAAA
>NW_022297107.1:0-14434 GCF_002776525.5 Piliocolobus tephrosceles
CAATAGAGTGAGACTCCATCTCAAAAAAAAAAAAAAAAAAAAAATTAAGTCTATTCATATCCACTGAAACAACTGATATATTTGATTAATTTTTTTCCATATTATGTTTATTCTATATCATTTTTACTTTGGTGTTTCTTCTTTCTCCTTTTCCTTATTTTTGTTAGTTTTATGAAATTGCTCTCCATTCCATTTTTTTTTTGCCCTGGCTAATTTTGAAGTTGCATTGTACTTTCTATTCTCTTAATTGCAACTTATTATCATCTGGTATTTATAACCAATTGCATATTTTGTTACCATTACTTGAAAACACAGCCCCCCAACTATTTTGTCACCCAACAGTCTATTTTTCCTTGCACCCCTTACCCTAATGAGGTTGTCAGTGTATGTTAACTCTCCTTCCCCCTCCACTCCACCACATCTAATGCCTGTTTTTTTCTAAAATAGTTTCGTTCTGGATTATTATGAAATTTGCCTTTGCAGCAACTCCTTTTAAGAATCCTTATTTAGCCTTTCCGGCGGTGACGACCTACCCACTCGAGAACATGCCTCTCGCAAAGGATCTCCTTCATCCCTCCCCAGAAGAGGAGAAGAGGAAACACAAGAAGAAACGCCTGGTGCAGAGCCCCAATTCCTACTTCATGGATGTGAAATGCCCAGGATGCTATAAAATCACCACGGTCTTTAGCCATGCACAAACAGTAGTTTTGTGTGTTGGCTGCTCCACTGTCCTCTGCCAGCCTAAAGGAGGAAAAGCAAGGCTTACAGAAGGATGTTCCTTTAGGAGGAAGCAGCACTAAAGGCACTCTGAATCAAGATGAGTGGGAAACCATCTCTATAAACACATTTTGGGGAAAAAAATCCTTATTTAGTACTCATATTGCAGATTCTAAGATATTCATTTATGATCAATTTAGATTAAACTACTTATTACATATTTCCAGAAATACAATCACTATCCGTTTAATTTAAGCTTCAGTACTTGAGGCTTCTGTTTTCGTTCACTTGGTTTTTGGTTAGAATGATTTCTTGAGTATTTTTCTCAAACAAATCATGTGGTTATTAAAATCTTTTTATTCTTAAAAATCCTCAAAGATCTTTTTTTTTCCCCCGATAGATGAATGAAATATTGGCTGGGTGTGGGATTCTTGGGTTGCAGTACTTTACTCTCAGTAGTCTCTAGAGGATTTTTCAACATCTTTTAGCTCCTAGGACTTCCAATATTGTACATGAGAAGTCCAATACTCATCTTACTTCTTTTTTGAGACAGGGTCTCGCTCTGTCACCCAGGCTGGAGTGCAGTGGCGCAATCTCGGCTCACTGCAACTTCCGTCTCCCAGATTCAAGCAATTTTCCTGCCTCAGCCTCCTAAGTAGCTGGCATTACAGGTGCACACCACCACGCCCAGCTAATTTTTGTATTTTTAGTAGAGACGACATTTCACCATGTTGGTCAGGCTGGTCTTGAACTCCTGACCTCAAGTGATCCGCCTGCCTCGACCTCCCAAAGTGCTGGGATTATAGGCTTGAGCCACTGCGCCCAGCCTCTTCTTATTTGTAGATAACTTACTCTGTCTGACTGGAAGCTTAATATTTATTTTATTTTATTTTTGAGACAGGGTCTTGCTCTGTTATCCAGCCTGGAATGCAGTGGCACAATCTTGCCTCATTGCAACCTCCATCTCCCGGACTCAAGGGATTCTCCTACCTCAGCCTCTGGAGTAGCTGGGACAGAAGAGTGGGATACCATGCCTGGCGAATTTTTAAATATTTTTTGTAGAGACAAGGTCTTGCCATGTTGCCTTGGCTAGCCTTGAACCCCTGGGCTCAAGCTATCCTCCTGCCTCAGCCTCCCATAGTGTTGGGATTACAGGTGTGAGTTACCGTGCCCAGCCAAGATTTATTTTTTGTTCTTGACAGCTCAGAATTTTATCACAGTATGCATTAAGTGTATATATCAGTCAGCTATTGTCACAATAATGCTGCATAACCAACTACCACAAAAATCTCAGTGGCATTAAACAATAAGTATTTATTCTTTTTCACACACCTACAAATCTAGGCTCCAGATTGGGTCCAGGTTGGATCAGGAGCCTCTCAAAACATGCTCTTCCCATGGCAGAAAGCAGGAACACAGGGTGGTGAGGCCACCTATGCAGGTATAATTCAAGTTTTGCTTGAATCACATCTATTAACATCCCATTGGCCAAAGTGAGTCACATAGCCAAACCCAAAGTCAAGAGTTAAGGAAGTACTGTTCACCCATGTTAGATAAGGGGAGGGAATAAATGTCTGTTGAGCAACAATTTCATGTACTGTAGTGTGTAGATTATCTACTATTATCCTCCTGGAACTGCTGGGAACTCAGTGTAGCTTTTCAATCTGTAAACTTGGATCTTCGTTTTGTTCAAGAAAAGTTTCCTTCATTACTGTCATCCCTCTTTATACATGAGAGATTGGTTGCAGGGCCCTAACATTTACCAAAATCTGTGCATAGCCAAGTCTCACAGTCAGCCCTGCAGAACCCAAGTATATGAAAAGTCTGCTCTCTGTATATACAGGTTTCACATCTCACGGATACCATATTTTTGATCTGAGTTTGGTTGAAAAAAACTCCCCATTATAAGTGGGTCCATGAGGTTCAAATCTGTGTCGTTCAAGAGCCAATGTACTCACATAATCATGCTTATCTGCCATCAGTTCGTTTTTCCCCTCCTTGATCTTCTGTTTTTGCTTGCCTCTATCTTCCAAGTCTCTTATTTTTATAATTCCATCTTTTTGTGTTTTTTTGAGATAGTGTGTTTGAGATATTTCTTCTCCTTCCCCCAAATTACTAACTCTGGATGCAATGGCAGGATGCAAGGAGATCTACTGTATTTTAAAATTTTGAAATCATTTTCACCTAGTTACAGAAAGTTTTTGTGTGTGGGAGGATGCATGCATGTATACGGCAACTAACTCATCCTGGTTTGTCTGGGACTGTCTTGGTTTTAGCACTGAAGGCCTCACATCCCTGGATCTCCCTTAGTTCCGGGAAAACCAGGATTGTTGGTCACCCTAATGCTGTATTTGAATCTCTTTTTCTTAGTTTTATTTTTTAAAATTTGTTATTTGTCCTCTAGCAATTCTGATTCCCTGAGTGCCTGCCTTATTTGATCTTCCTCCTTTTGGCTGCTGGGAATTCTTTTTTTATTTTTATTTTTATTTGGAGATGGGATCTTGCTCTGTCACCCAGGCTGAAGTGTAGTGGTGTGATCACCACTCATTACAGCCTTGACCTCCCAGGCTCGAGTGATCCTCCCACCTCAGCTTCCCAAGTAACTGGGACTACAGGTGTGTGCCACCATGCCTGACTAATTTTCTTTCTTTCTTTCTTTCTTTTTTAGAGACAAGGTCCTGCTATATTTCCCAGGCTGGTCTCGAACTCCTGGGCTCCAGTGATCCTCCCACCTCAGCCTCCCAAGGTGCTGAGATTATATGCATGAGCCACCACACCTGGTCTGCTGGGACTTCTTAGATGTCTTGTTACTTTTCTTTATCCATTGTACTGATACCATTTGGGTCTCACTCGTCATGCATCAGGACTTGGAGTTAATTTTAAGTCATCACCTTTATTTAGGGGAAGGAAAACTTAACAAGGCCAGGGTAACAAGAGAAGAGAAGGCCCAGTCCCCCTTCCTTCCATTATCCATTAGAGAAATGTGCCAGTGTCACGGCACCCTCTTGGATATATAGTATGTGTCCACGTTCCAGTAGAGGGACCTGCCCCCTTACTGCTCTCCTTTTATAGAGTGAGCATGAGAAGACAACTTTATTAATGAAGGAACACATAAACTGCTTGAGTGCCAGGAAGTCTGGAGTTGGATGCTAGCTGTTTAAAAGAGTTATCTAGGAATTCCAGCTGCTGGCCTCTGTTGGGAGGTGCCACTTCTCCATGGGTTTTTGTGTGTTTCTGCATGTCTTGTGAGTAGAGGCACTAACAGTTTTTATTCTGAACTAACTTTTGAAAGAAGTTCGTGTAGTGTGTCCCTATGGAGCCAAGGGCAAACTTTTTTGTTGACCAGTATAATAAAGATAAAAGATTAAGTGTGGTGGCTCATGTCTGTAATCCCAGAGCTTTGGGAGGCCAAGGCAGGAGGATCCCTTGAGGCCAGGAGTTCGAGGTTACGAGCTATGATTGAGCCACAGCACTCCAGCCTGGGCAACAGAGCAAGATCTTGTCTCTAAACAACTTAAAAAAAAAAGAATAAAAATGATTATGTCTTATTTGAGAACACAAATTGTGCAAGTTTGCTTGCAGCCCCCTTTAAAACAGTATGTTCTTTTAAAAAACTTTTTAATTTTAATTTTTATTATTTTTATTTTTTTGAGACAGAGTCTCGCCCTGTCGCCCAGGCTGGAGTACAGTGGCACTATCCTGGTTCACTGCAACCCCCACCTCTCAGGGTTAAGCAATTCCTGAACCTCAGCCTCCCGAGTAGCTGGGATTACAGGTGTGCACCACCACACTGGCTAAGTTTTGTATTTTTAGTAGAGACGGGGTTTCACCATGTTGGCCAGGCTGGTCTTGAACTCTTGGCCTCAAGTGATCTGCCCACCTTGTGCTTGTAATCCCTTCCAAAGTGCTGGGATTATGTGAGCCACCACGCCCAGCTAAAATAGTATTTCTAAGCGTGGGTTCCTCATCTGTGACACACATCCACTGCACGTGCAGCATCCACCTGGGTCCTTCTCTGTGTTACTCCCATGGAACTTGGGGGGCAGAGGAACCAATGCAAACCTGAGGTTCATGCTTTCTATTGTGCTATGAGTAATAAAGTAATTTTTCTTTGACCTGATATTCTTGTGTCTTCTGCCAGCATGCATGAAACTGTGGCAGGCTAACTGATTAGCTTGCAAGGAAGGTAAATCCTCAGACCCTTCCCAGTCCTTGACAGAGCCCATTAGAAATTATGTGCCTTCTGGTCAGAGGAAGGGAGCCACTGGTCCCATAGGAAGCTGGGTTCAGTAGAAGGCCCCTTCCCCACTGTGTTCCAGCCCCAGCTGATTTATGGTACAGGCAACTCAGAATGAGGTCATTTTTAGATAATTCTGCTTATTTCAGTACAGTAGATAACAGACAACAATACAGTGTTCCATAGTTCCTGATCTCTGTATATTCTGATCTATGGAAGGGTTGTCTCCTGTGATGGTTAATACTGAGTATCAACTTGATTGGATTGAAGGATGCGAAGTATTGATCCTGGGTGTGTCTGTGAGGTTGTTGCCAAAGGAGATTAACATTTGAGTCAGTGGACTGGGAAAGGCAGACCCACCCTTAATCTGGGTTGGCACCATCTAATCAGCTGCCAGAACAGCCAGAATAAAAGTGGGTAGAAAATCGTGAAAAGACTAGACTGGCTTAGCCTACTGGCCTACATCTTTCTCCCATGCCGGATGCTTCCTGCCCTCAAACATTGGACTCCAAGTGCTTCAGCTTTGGGACTTGGACTGGCTTCCTTGCTCTTCAGCATGCAGATGGCCTATTGTGGGACCTTGTGATCGCGTGAGTTAACAGTCCTTAATAAACTCCCCTTAATATATATATCTATCCTATTAGTTCTGTCCCTCTGGAGAACCCTAATACATCTCCCAAGGATTTATTTATAAGTATTTTCTTATGTAAGCAATTTTATAAACAGTAGTTATACTTAGCCCTAGTTTTTTCTAGACTAGCTCTCTAAACTTATATGCAGCTTCACTTTAGTGGTTAAGACAATGAATTCTGGAACCAGACTACCTAGATTCAAACCCTCGCCTCTCTATTAACTAGATGTGTGACCTTTGACAAGTTACACTTACCTCTCTGTTTCCTCACTTGAAAACTGAGTTAACAATACCAGCTACCAATAGAATTGTTTTGAGGATTAAATGGATAATACATGCCTTGTAAGCAACTATTTTCTAAGCTGCTATGATAACCATTTAATAATTTGGCCACTGCGTACAATTTAAGCAAACTCGATCACCACCTGTAGTCTTGTTCGTATAACATATACTGCTGGGGGCGATGCTTTCTTACCTATGTCTTCTGTTTCCAGGTGGCGGAGCTTCCATTAGAGCAACAATTCTTAACCTGGGGTCTGTTGACACTTTCAGGGGACCCATTAACTTATTAATAAGAAAAAAACCTTACATTGTAATTTTACCCGACTTCTTCTTCATCTTCTTTTTTTTTTTTTTTTTTTTGAGACAGAGTTTCACTCTTGTTACCCAGGCTGGAGTGCACTGGTGCGATCTTGGCTTGCCACAACCTCCGCCTCCCAGGTTCAAGTGATTCTCCTGCCTCAGCCTCCCGAGTAGCTGGGATTACAGGCATGCACTACCATGCATGGCTAATTTTGTATTTTTAGTAGAGACGGCGTTTCTCCATGTTGGTCAGGCTGGTCTCGAACTCCCGACCTCAGGTGATCCACCCGCCTTGGCCTCCCAAAGTGCTGGGATTACAGGCGTGAGCCACCACGCCTGGCCATTTTATCTGACTTCTAACTGAAATGCAGTATTTCCTGCAAGTATGAATATAGACAACAAACTGCAGTATTACCAGTGTCTATAAATTTGTAGCTAATAGAAGTCAGAGATATTTTCTTATGAAATTTCACTTGTTGCAGATATCTCAAAATATCATTTAAGCTCATCACTACTTCAAAATTATGGTAGTAATTAGTCCCATTGTTGTCTTATTATTTAATGCATTAATAAAGGAACACATAGATTATTTATCATGAATGTATTTACAGTATATACTTTCAGGGTTGTATTTTAGTGTAACTGGCTTCCTTTGTAATACCATGTATTTTATTTCATGCCCTTAAAAATGTTATTTTGAGGCTGGCATGGTAGCTCATGCCTGCAATCCCAGAACTCTGGGAGGCCTAGGTGGGTGGATCGCTTGAGCTCTCGAGTTTGAGACCAGCCTGGGCAGCATGTCAAAACCCTGTCTCTACAAACAAAAACAAAAACAAAAAATTAGCCGGGTATGATGGTGTGCGCCTTTAGTCTCAACTACTCCAGAGGCTGAGGTAGGAGGATGGCTTGAGCCCAGGAGGTGGAGGTGGCAGTGGGCCAAGATCACACCACTGCACTCTAGTCTGGGCAATAGAGTCAGAACTTGTCTCAAAAAAAAAAAAAAAAAAGAAAAAAAATGTTGTTTTGAGAAAGGATCCATGGGCTTCACCAAATACTAAAGAGGCCTATTGTCTAGGGGTTAAGAAGCTCTTCATTAGAGTAAAGTGGGCTCTCCCTGCCCACTCAGTTCTCCCCAGTGGGGTGGCCAGGATCATGGGAGGGATCTGCAGCCCACAGCAGCCCTGCCTCCAGCCCTGCCTGTGAGTGAGGAAGCCAGATCTAAATTATGTCCTTGAATATATGAGCATCACTAATAAAGAGATATATTGATGTCCAGCTGTTTGCTGGATCCCTCTCTTTTGCAGCTGGTGTCAACCTATGGCAGAGGCGTCACGTATAAGCTCCCCTCAAGTGCCAACATACAGCGAAATGACAGACTGCCATCTGTCATTTCGTCCACGTCATGGGGTCTCTGCAACCATATTGTGAGCCCCCTGGGACAGGCCTACGTCTTGCCCTCAGTGAGGCAGTAAAGAGGGTAGTGTGGGAAAGAATGTGGTCTCTGACCCCAGGAAGCTTGGGTCCAAATCTGGGCTCTGACACTTTGCAGCTGGGTGATTGTGAACAAATTACTTAAGCGCCCCATGCCTTGTTTTATAATTGTAAGTGGTTTTTGCAAGAACTCAGTGAGTGAAACATGTAAAAGGGAATAGTGTCTAGCACGTAGAAAGAACAGAGGGGAAAAGATTCTATATTTTATGCCTATGTGTTTATCAGGATGCAATGAAAGCAGCTAAGTACATTTTCCCAGCAGATGAAATACTAAAGTCCTGGAGATGAAGAATTATTTTAATTAGATTTTATGGAAAAATATATTTCATGGCTTGCAATACTACTAAGACTGTATCAAAGTAGTCCTCTATCTTACCAGTAAGAATAAAATCAGCTTTCTCTAACCAACAGGTTGTCTTGGTAACATTTCAGGGAGGCAGCATGCAACAAAAATGAACGACAATATTGGTATTAGCTGACAGGTGGGAGAAATGGAAGTGGGACCCGGAAGACAGCCTGTTTACTAAGATGTTACCGTTGCTTTTAAGAGATAAGTTTCTTAGAATTGGGTGTTTTTCCCAAAACAGAAATCTAATACAGAATGACAGCTATTTAAACTTGTCACTTATAAATAAGTACAAATTCTCTGTGCAGATACAAATATCTGTACTTCCTGGGTTGGTCAATACTTTTCTCTTGCAATCTTATTTCTATCATCACCTTGGTCTGCGTCCTGGTCTCTGACTTGGGGTAGGGCAATAAGCCACTAAAATATTGAGCCTGCCTCTATTAGGTTAGTGCAAAACTGTGCTTCTTGACATTAAAAGTAATGGCAAAAACTGGCCAGGTGCAGTGGCTCGCACCTGTAATCCCATCACTTTGGGAGGCTGAGGCAGGTGGATCACCTGAGATCAGGAGTTTGAGACCAGCCTGGCCAACATGGTGAAACCCCATCACTACTAAAAATACAAAAAAATCAGTCAGGTGTGGTGGCACATGCCTGTAATCCCAGCTACTAGGGAGACTGAGGCAGGAGAATTGCTTGAATCCAGGAGGTGGAGGTTGCAGTGAGTCGAGATCGTGCCACTACACTCCAGCCTGGGCAACAAGAGTGAAAACTCCATCTAAAAAACCAAAAAACAAAACAAAACAACACAAAAAACAAGTAATGGCAAGAACCACAATTACTTTTGCACCAAGCTATTTCTCATTCTTTCTATTGTGTACTCATCTATTGACATTTCATTATTCTGTAAATCTAGCTTAAATTGCTGAAGGACACAATGAGATGAGGCTTGAATAAAATCTTGGTCCTAAAGAGGCATTTTTACTTTTCTTTGGTCTGTCTTCTCCCCCATCTCCAACATTACTATGGAAAATCCTCCTTCTATAGGTGTTTAAATAAATACATACTCTGGGGTTTCATTTCAAGGGTTATATTCTTTCCTCTTCATCATTGTGGCAGTTGCATCCAATTATCAACCATGTTGAGGATCATTATAAGGAAATAAAGACCACCAAATGATAATCAGAAACAAAACTCAAATTTATTTGCCTACCTGGGAAGGGAAGGTCACATCACTGAAGCACAAATTTGGCTGCTATCTCCATGTACCACTTGAAAGAAGCAGAAGGCAAAGGAGAAAGCTACACCAAATTTGGTGATATATGGAGTTCAGGTCACTGCTTAGCTCTGAAGGCCATGCATAAACTCTTCTCTACAACTGGTCATTGCACTGGTTCGCTTCTTAAAAGTGCAGGCACCATTCCCAGTTATGTTCAGGCTGCTCTGATGGACTTGGTGTCAGTTGAGAAATTCGATGTGTTTGCTTGAAGTTGGTCAAATCTTTAACAGCATCGGTAGCGCATTAGTAAAAGGGTTCACCAAGTAAGATTCACTGGATACCTGTCTCTTTACTGATGTCTTTTGGAACCGCCAGATCAAATTTCCTTCTATTTCGTTAAGGCAAAAAACTGAGAAATATACATGTGTACCTAGAAAAACAAGTATTACACAGGGTGCCCTTCAAGGTTGTAAAAGAGCAAAATATGAGGTGCTAGAATAGATGCTTGTACATGAAAGTTGACAGCAGCTCTATGCACAGCGCCCAAAAGGTAGAAACAACCCAAGTGTCCATCATCAGATGACTTAATAAACAAAAATGTGCTATACACAAACAATGGAATGTTATTGAACCACAGAAAGGAATAAAGTAGCAATACATTTTACAACATGGAAGAACTTCAAAAAACATTATGCCGAGTGAAAGAGGCCAGACACAAAAGACCACATACTGTATGACTACATTTACAGGAAATATTTAGGTAAATCCATAGAAACAGAAAGCAAATTGGTGGTTGCCAGAGGCTGGGGGTGTGAAGATGACAAGCTAGTGCTTAATGGATACACAGACTTCTCGGTGGGTGATGAAAATGTTTTGGAAACAGAAGGGGTAGTTGTATAACATCATGAATGTACTAAATGCCACTTTACAACTGTACTTTACAATGGTTGGTTGTTCTGTGATTACCCCTTAGTTGTTAAAAAAAAAAAGGAAAAAGAAAGGTAAAACAAAAGCACACAAAAGTTCATGTTTCTTTGAGTCTCACTGCAATGAGGGAAAAAATGAGGGAGCAGAAACGGCTGAACAACTGATGATGACGCATCAACAAAGAGAAAAAGACAAAGAAAAAGACGGGGGTTCTACTTAAGAAACAAGGCTACAAATATTTGAAAAGCAAACCAATAAAATGGATTTTCAAATGTTTCACTATTAACTTCTTGCAAACAAACTACAAAAAATGTAAATGATCTTATAAAGAGAGAGCACACAAAACATCCAAGAAGAGCCTTTTCAAAGCCAGTGAGAGAGCCTCACTCTGTGGTGCACTAGGTGCAGACAGGGCCTTTGAAAGGGCAGGGGACTGTCACACAAGCAAATCTGCCACTAATTCCATTCCACAGCTTTGGAAGTCTCCCATGTACTCAATTGCAGTGTAACAAGCATCACTGTACTGTACTTTCTTTTCATTTTTCAAAATGAATGTGTAATAATTCCATTCCATATATTGTGCATAAACCTATTAATCTAAATACAATTACACTCCTTCAGAATTCTTCTGAAAGAGGTTTCTCAGAGTTCATAGGTCACTTTCATATATATTATGAACAGGGAAACATTTTTAAAAAGCAATGACCTTCATGGGACATGAGACAGCAGGGATAGATCGTGAGGACATTATGCCAAGTGAGATAAGCCACTCACCAAGGGACAAATGCCATATGATTCCACTTCCATGAAGTGGCCAGGGTGGTGAACTCATAAAGAAAGCAGAACGGTGGCTGCCAGGGACTGGGCAAGGGAGAATGGGGAGCTGGTATTCAATGGGCATGAGTTTCAGTGTTGTAAGATGGTCTGGAAACCTGCGGCACAACTGTGGGGGTGGACTTAATACTATTGAACCGCGCACTTAAAACAGTTAAGGTGGTCCATTTTAGATTATATGTTTTTACCACCATTAAAAAAAATTTAAATTGTGCTCTTCTTGTTAAAATATTAACTTAAAATTAAAATCTTGTTAAAATATTAACTTAACATTGTTGGTATTGCCATCTTATGGCTTTAGAGAAATTATACACTTCACAAGTTTAAACTCAACTTGGTTAGGATTTGGATACTTTAAAATACTATATTAAAACTAATTGTATCAACAGCAACGACAACAAAAGGAGTAACTTAAGCAAAACAATGCTCCTTTAGGAGATCACTTCCCTGTTTCTAAATAAAAATCAGTGGATTGTGCTTCTGTGTAAAAGTGTGTATTTTAAAATGTAAAATACCAAAACATGAGGAAAAAAAAACAAAACTCAAGTAAAAACTGGGAATTCATTTGGGTCAGTGCTCCTGTGCTTTTAAAAGAGAGACAAACTACCACAAGCCTCAGGGCGCTGGAGGGGTTGGCTTGCCTCCCTTCGTCTGAACTACAGACTGGCTCGCTGCTTGCCCACCAGGATGTGGCTGCACTATCGGAACAGCGCCTGTTGCCAAAAACACTGGCTGCTGCAGGACTCTCAACTGCTGCGTCTGGAGCTGGATCGGCTGTCCCTGTGGCTGTGGTTGTGGCTGCAGCGGCTGTGGCTGCGGCTGCAGCAGCAGCAGCAGCGGCTGTGGCTGCGGCAGCAGCAGCAGCGGCTGTGGCTGCGGCTGCAGCAGCAGCAGCAGCGGCTGTGGCTGTGGCTGCAGCAGCAGCAGCAGCGGCTGTGGCTGTGGCTGCTGCCTCAAGACAGAGGGGAGCTGGATACCCTGCTGAGGAACCTGGGCAGAGCCAAGTAGACCCAACACAGCTGCCTGGGGCTGGGGCTGTAGACCACTACCTGCGCCAGTGGGGTTCACGTTAAGAAGTTGCTGAGCACAGAAGGCCTGCCCTTGAGTGCTCAAACCTAGTGCGGAACCCTGTGGCCCTGGCTGAGGACAGTGAGCAGCTGTGGGCTGCTGGAGCTGCTGCAGGGAAACCAGCTGATGGAACTGCTGCTGCGGGCTGGTCAGAACCATGGATCCCTGTGGAACCTGGAGGAGTGTCAGGGGCCTGAGACCTTCAGGAGTATTTAGGAAAAATTGAAGGGGTGCTTGAGAAGATGCCTGTGCTGCACTGGGCCTTGCATCTAGTAGTGGACCTCCTGAGGACTGAAGGCCACTGCCACTGATTCCCGCAGGAGCTGGGCCACCCAAGCCAGAGGCCTGCACAGGCTCGAAACTGCTACCCAAAGCCTGGGCTCTGCGGACTGGGCCCTCCACGTTGACGGCCTTCGGGCCAGTGGAGCCTGTACTGACCTGAATGGCTGGGGCTATTTTTACGAATCTGGTTGGGGGCCGGGCAGCTGGACGGGGCCTGCTAGCTTGAATGAGACACACAGAGGGCTTCTGAGAATGACTTGGTGCTGCTGCCGCTGCTGCCGCAGCAGCAGGGGCAGCAGCAACAGAAGCGGCAGCGGCAGCGGCAGGAGGAGGAGGAGGAGGAGGAGGAGGAGGAGCAGGAGGAGCAGGAGGAGCAGCAGCAGCAGCAGCTGCTGCTGTTGCCACAGGAAATGGACGCTTAAGAGAGCTGCCTGCCTGTTGTGGGGGAAAACTGTTACTTGAGGAATTCTTTCCTGAGCTTGAGGGAAGTTGGGTGCAGAGAGGTGGATGTTTCTCTCCCTTCCCCAGTACTGAAGACTGGACCCACACAGGCTTAGGCTGTTCTGGTGTTTTCCATGAGGACAGCTGACTGACACCGGCTGGGCCACTGGAGCTGTGTGACATCTTGCCTGAACCTTTGACTCTGCTCTGCACCGACTCCTGGGCCTGACTCACTGCCCTCCCAGCATCAGTCTCTGACCCAGGCCTGAGACCAGCTGAATGATCATCTGGGAAGGGCTGCCAGGGAGACTTCTGGCTCTTCTGCCTGGCTTTTTTACGGGACCCTATTTCACCACTGAAAAACGGATCATTAAATGACTGCATGATGTTTGCCTTGGTGTCCCAGGCCTGAGAGCCAGCTTCCCATGCAAATCCGAAAAGGTCTTCTACCTCCTGGGCTGGCCAGACTGGGAGCTGTAGCTCAGCAGCTGTAACGGGCTGACACCCTTTAGCAAGTTTCTCCACATCCACTTCCAAAGGCACGGCCAAATCACTGGATCTGTGTTTCCACATGTCTACACAACTTCCTGCTTTAGCAATGTCCAGCTCATAAGGCTGACCTGCTTTTCTTTCTTCTTTTTGGCCAGAAGTCGACACTCTCAGCTCAGGAGGAGGTGGACAGTCAGACTGCTCCTGCTGTGACCTTACAGAGGGCCACGAATACCTCTGGAGGCACTGTTTCATCAGGTCGGTATTCATCCTTTGATTGTTATACAGCAGCCTGTTTGTAGAAGAGGTGACTGCTACAGAAGGATCGAGACACAGTGGTTCAGCTGTCTCTAAGATCAGTTGACTCTCAAGTGGAAATATGTCTTCCTGGCTCCATTTCTGGACATCTCTTGCCATTGTATTTACCTCGTGGGCTAAAGTCGGCATCGCTGAATTTAGGAGAATATGCCTGCTTTGATAACCAGGAGGTTGCATATTACTGGACTGCCTGTAGTCATGGACTTCTACTATGACACACCCACTATGAAAAATGTTAACCGAAGCTTTATCAAGGACATCGGCCAAAGCAGGGGGTAATTCTTCTGCATCCAAGTAGTCGAGCAATGTCCTTTCATCATAAGGCAGCGGAATGGTCTCTGCAAAGGACCCATCTTTTCTCTGGAGCATCACAGAATACCCCTGATTGCCTGGGTATAGATTGACCAGTAAACATGGCAAGGACTCTCTCCTAACAAGCTTTTCTAACAAGTTTACATTGCTTCTCAATTCCTGAGGATCCTCAGGCTCTTTTCCACATTCTTCTACGTAAATGTCATAAAGTTTTTCCTGCAGAGTTTTTCCCGCCCTAGGTGAGTATCTCCTCCTAGGAGGTCTCTGTTGGGCAATTTCAGTGATATTCTCTGCGTCATTCAGAGCCTGCTCTAAATCTCGATCCATTGTAACAGAAAACAGGGCCCCTAACAGGAGAGAAAACGCATGTGCTTTGGTGAAGTGGGGTGGATGTCACGGCTGTCATATTAATGTACAGAACCGCAAGACGCCACAAGTCCACACTGAGTTCAACATGGGCATCTGCCCAGAAACCCGCCCCCAGGGAAGCGCTACCCAATCTGTTTGAGGGTTTCTGAAAACATCGGTACCTGAGGGGTC
>NW_022297107.1:14444-15263 GCF_002776525.5 Piliocolobus tephrosceles
ACCCAATCTGTTTGAGGGTTTCTGAAAACATCGGTACCTGAGGGGTCGGTGTTGTGGCTTGGGCTTCCCGTCTCTGAGTGCTGCACTGGAAGTGAACGTCAGGGCCGGGGTCACCTTCTGGGCCCCGTCTATGCGCATGCGCACTTGCAGCACACCGCAGATTCCAGACGCCGCCTTCTCTGGCCTCAAGGGTGCGAGGCTCACTCGCTGCACTTCCGGGTCTGCTGCCAGCACTTGCACTTGACCACTTGCCATTTCGCCTTGAAAGTGTACATGCAAAAGCACAAGCCACCAACGACGGTATAGACACATCTTTCGTACCGTGCGTAGACATCAGTTTCCGCAGGAATGACACTGTCGGGAAATCATGGGAAGTTGTCACTGGTCTTGGCGGAAACTTCAACAATTGTTGGCACTTTTGGAATCTCTTGCCATCAATGGCAGCGCTGCTGCTGGTATCCGTCAGCCACTGGGCTGTGGAATGAGCCCGCAGTAGCAGTGCTTCCATGCCCGGAGACCCCACAGGTTGTGGCAAGCATCAGGATTCTTCATGTCGTCGTCCAGTGAGGTCCCGCCTGGGGGTGTTCATGTAGATGCACCAGTACATGACATTCATTTACATAATTACTCACCTTTTATTTCTCCATGTGTTGAGTTAGGGCACTTACAGATTAAAAAATTACGTGGTGGGTCATTACATTGTCTATGGATTGCAGTTCAGGATGGTAGAGAGACATGAAACCATTCACTTCTACAAGGCGATTTGCACCTAATAAGGATGAGAACAATTGTTCCAGGTGATGGCAATAAATTTTCAAT
>NW_022297115.1:0-746 GCF_002776525.5 Piliocolobus tephrosceles
ATCAGCTTAAGAAGATTTTGGGCTGAGACGATGGGGTTTTCTAAATATACAATCATGTCATCTGCAAACAGGGACAATTTGACTTCCTCTTTTCCTAACTGAATACCCTTGATTTCTTTCTCTTGCCTGATTGCCCTAGCCAGAACTTCCAACACTATGTTGAATAGGAGTGGTGAGAGAGGGCATCCCTGTCTTGTGCCAGATTTCAAAGGGAATTTTTCCAGTTTTTACCCATTCAGTATGATATTGGCTGTGGGTTTGTGATAAATAGCTCTTATTATTTCGAGGTACTTTCCATCAATGCCAAATTTATTGAGGGTTTTTAGCATGAAGGGCTGTTGAAATTTGTCAAAAGCCTTTTCTGCATCTATTGAGATAATCATGTGGTTCTTGTCTTTGGTTCTGTTTATATGCTGGATTACATTTTTAATTTGCGAATGTTGAACCAGCCTTACATCCCAGGGATGAAGCCCACTTGATCATGGTGGATAAGCTTTTTGATGTGCTGCTGAATCCGGTTTGCCAGTGATTTTTGCATCGATGTTCATCAGGGAGATTGGTCTAAAATTCTCTTTTTTTGTTGTGTCTCTGCCAGACTTTGGTATCAGGATGATGTTGGCCTCATGAAATGAGTTAGGGAGGATTCCCTCTTTTTCTATTGATTTGAATAGTTTCAGAAGGAATGGTACCAGCTCCTCCTTGTACCTCTGGTAGAATTCAGCTGTGAATCCATCTGGACCTGGACT
>NW_022297115.1:846-1995 GCF_002776525.5 Piliocolobus tephrosceles
GGTTTGTGATAAATAGCTCTTATTATTTCGAGGTACTTTCCATCAATACCAAATTTATTGAGCGTTTTTAGCATGAAGGGCTGTTGAAATTTGTCAAAAGCCTTTTCTGCATCTATTGAGATAATCATGTGGTTCTTGTCTTTGGTTCTGTTTATATGCTGGATTACATTTTTAATTTGCGATTGTTGAACCAGCCTTACATCCCAGGGATGAAGCCCACTTGATCATGGTGGATAAGCTTTTTGATGTGCTGCTGAATCCGGTTTGCCAGTGATTTTTGCATCGATGTTCATCAGGGAGATTGGTCTAAAATTCTCTTTTTTTGTTGTGTCTCTGCCAGACTTTGGTATCAGGATGATGTTGGCCTCATGAAATGAGTTAGGGAGGATTCCCTCTTTTTCTATTGATTGGAATAGTTTCAGAAGGAATGGTACCAGCTCCTCCTTGTACCTCTGGTAGAATTCAGCTGTGAATCCATCTGGTCCTGGACTTTTTTGGTGGGTATGCTATTAATTGTTGCCTCAATTTCGCAGCCTGCTATTGGTCTATTCAAGGATTCAACTTCTTCCTGGTTTAGTCTTGGAAGAGTGTACGTGTCCAGGAAATTATCCATTTCTTCTAGATTTTCTAGTTGATTTGTGTAGAGGTGTTTATAGTATTCTCTGATGGTAGTTTGTATTTCTGTCGGGTCGGTGGTGATATCCCCTTTATCATTTTTTATTGCGTCTATTTGATTCCTCTCTCTTTTCTTCTTTATTAGCCTTGCTAGCGGTCTGTCAATTTTGTTGATCTTTTCAAAAAACCAATTCCTGGATTCATTGATTTTTTGGAGGGTTTTTTGAGTCTCTATCTCCTTCAGTTCTGCTCTGATCTTAGTTATTTCTTGCCTTCTGCTAGCTTTTGAGTGTGTTTGCTCTTGCCTCTCTAGTTCTTTTAATTGTGATGTTAGAGTGTCAATTTTAGATCTTTCCTGCTTTCTCTTGTGGGCATTTAGTGCTATAAATTTCCCTCTACACACTGCTTTAAATGTGTCCCAGAGATTCTGGTATATTGTATCTTTGTTCTCATTGCTTTCAAAGAACATCTTTATTTCTGCTTTCATTTCGTTATGTACCCAGTAGTCATTCAGGAGCAGGTTGTTCAGTTTCC
>NW_022297116.1:0-2091 GCF_002776525.5 Piliocolobus tephrosceles
ATATCTTTCCTTGAATCTGAATACAAACGCAAATATCCATCACAGAGAAAATTATAATTCATGTAAAACTAAAAAATGGCATATCTTAGTCATGTCTGTGGACTGCATTGTGGCTACTTTTAGTATATTTAGTATACGGGTTTTAAATAGCAATTATCTACTAAACTTGACTGCAGAAAACTTTCATTGCAAAAAAGAAAATCTGTTTCTTTTTTGTCACTTTAATTAAAATTTGTCTTATATCTTCCTGTTTTGTTCAGGAGATACTGAGATTTTGAATTCTGTTTTATGTCTATAAAATGCACCTTTTATGATACTAAATTCCTATTTGTTGTATATGGTTTTTTGCTTGTTTGTTTGCTTTCTTGTTTTAGAGGTGATTGTTTCTGTTATTTGAAATGTTTCATTTTCTAATATTTCCATGCAGTAATTTTACTTATATATTACCAGCCATTATTTAGGTTTTTTATTATTATTATTATTATTATACTTTAAGTTCTAGGGTACAGGTACACAACATGCAGGTTTGTTACATATGTATACATGTGCCATGTTGGTGTGCTGCACCCACTAACTTGTCATTTACATTAGGTATGTCTCCTAATGTCATCCTTTCCCCCCTCCCCACAATAGGACCCAGTGTGTGATGTTCCCATTCCTGTGTCCAAGTGATCTCATTGTTCAATTCCCACCTATGAGTGAGAACATGCAGTGTTTGGTTTTCTGTTCATGCGATAGTTTGCTGAGAATAATGGTTTCCAGCTGCATTCATGTCCCTTTGTAGGGACATCATTTTTTATGGCTGCATAGTATTCCATGGTGTATATGTGCCACATTTTCTTAATCCAGTCCGTCACTGATGGACATTTGGGTTGATTCCAAGTCTTTGCTATTGTGAATAGTGCCACAAAAAATATATGTGTGCATGTGTCTTTATAGCAGCATGACTTATAATCCTTTGGGTATATCCCCAGTAATGGGATGGCTGGGTGAAATGATGTATTTCTAGGTCTAGATCCTTGAGGAATCACCACACTGTTTTCCACAATGGTTGAACTAGTTTACAGTCCCACCAACAGTATAAAAGTGTTCCTATTTCTCCACATCCTCTCCAGCAACTGTTGTTTCCTGATGTTTTAATGATTGCCATTCTAACTGGTGTGAGATGGTATCTCATTGTGGTTTTGATTTGCATTTCTCTGATGGCCAGTGATGGTGAACCTTTTTTCATGTGTCTGTTCATATCTTTTGTCCTGGGGTTTTTCATGGGGTTGTTTTCTTTCTTGTAAATTTGATTCAGTTCTTTATAGTTCTGAATATTAGCCCTTTGTCAGATGAGTAGATTGCAAAAATTTTCTCCCATTCTGTAGGTTGCCTGTTCACTCTGATGGTAGTTTCTTTTGCTGTGCAGAAGCTCTTTAGTTTAATCATATCCCATTTGTCAATTTTGGCTTTTGTTACCATTGCTTTTGGTGTTTTAGACATGAAGTCCTTGCCCATGCCTACGTCCTGAATGGTATTACCTAGGTTTTCTTCTAGGGTGTTTATGGTATTGGGTCTCACATTTAAGTCTCTAATCCATCTTGAATTAATTTTCGTATAAGGAGTAAGGAAAGGATCCAGTTTCAGCTTTCTACTTATGGCTAGCCAATTTTCCCAGCACCATTTATTAAATAGGGAATCCTTTCCCCATTTCTTGTTTTTGTCAGGTTTGTCAAAGATCAGATGGCTGTAGATGTGTGGTATTATTTCTGAGGACTCTGTTCTGTTCCATTGGTCTATATCTCTGTTTTGGTACCAGTACCATGCTGTTTTGCTTACTGAAGCCTTGTAGTATAGTTTGAAGCCAGGTAGTGTGATGCCTCCAGCTTTGTTCTTTTGGCATAGGATTGTCTTGGCAACACGGGGTCTTTTTTGGTTCCACATGAACTTTAAAGAAGTTTTTTCCAATTCTGTGAAGAAAGTCATTGGTAGCTTAATGGGGATGGCATTGAATCTATAAATTACCTTGGGTAGTATGGCCATTTTCACAATATTGATTCTTCCTATCCATGAGCAAGGAATGTTCTTCCATTTGTTTGTGTCTTCTTT
>NW_022297117.1:0-3045 GCF_002776525.5 Piliocolobus tephrosceles
AGAAGCCTTAACTTATAAAAAATTACCGTAGTGTAATGTGTTTAAATCCAGTTAAAAGAAAGAGTGGCTGAATGAGTTTTTTTACAGCCAAGAAAAAAAAAAAAAAAAAAAAAAAAAAAAAACCAGCTATAGGCTACCCACAACAAATGCACTTCACCTGTAGGAAAACACACACAGTAAAGGGATGGAAAAAGATATTCTATGCAGATGGAATCAAAAGAGAGCAGAGCACACTGTATTTATATTAGACAAAATAGACTTGAAGTCAAAAACCATAAAAAGAGACAAGGGAAATCACACTGTAATGATAAAGGGGTCAGTTCATTAAAAGGATATAACAAATATAAATGTACATGTATCAGCCGGGCATGGTGGCTCGTGCCTGTAATCCCAGCACTTTGGGAGGCCTAGGGCAGGCAGATCACTTGAGGTCAGGAGTTCGAGACCAGCCTGGCCAACATGGTGAAACCCCATCTCTACCAAAAATACAAAAATTAGCCAGGTGTGGTGGTTCACACCTGTAATCTCAGCTACTTGGGAGGGTAAGACAGGAGAATTGCTTGAACCTGGGAAGCAAAATTTGCAGTGAGGCGAGATCTCACCACCACACTCCAGCCTGGGTGACAGAGCGAGACTCAGTCTCAAAAAAAAAAAAAAAAAGCATACATGTATACACACACACACCCGTAATATTGGAGCACTTAAATATATAAAGCAAATGTTAATAGATCTGAAGAGAGAGACAAACTATAATATAATAAAAGTAGAGAACTTCAATAACTGACTTTCAACAATGAACACATTCTATAGAAAGTAAATCAATAAGGAAACATAGGATGTTGTTTTGAGACCCCCCCCCCCCCAGTTAAATTAAGGTTCCAGTACTAGAGTGGCTAGCAACCTTGACCTAGGGGAACATGAAAGGGAGTTAGACATGGGTGTTTACAGTGTGCCTTTCATGGGATACTTTTACCTGGTTGACAGCCTAATGCTTAGCTGTCTGACCTGTAACCAGGGGAGTGACCTCACACAGGAAACTTGTTTATACTGGCAGAGACCAGACCACTGTGACTGTTATCTGACTTGTGTCCAATTTATGCCATGCTTGCCATCACTGCCACTGGGAGCCAGATATGATTTTCTCGCCAGCATCCTGGGCAAAACTCAGCCTGGAGCAGCCCCAAGTTCTTCAGGTGGAAGGTAAAAAATCAATACATACCACAATAGGAAACAAGTTCAAAGATTTTTACTTAGATTCTGGTCGGGTGGCCAGGCATGGTGGCTCACACCTGCAATCCCAGCACTTTGGGAAGCCGAGGTGGGTGGATCACTTGAGGTCAGGAGTTCCAGACCAGCCTGGCCAACATGGTGAAACCCCATCTCTGCTAAAAATACAAAAATTAGCCGAGCGTGGTGGCATGTGCCTATAATCCCAGCTAATCAGGACACTGAGGCAGGAGAATCGCTTGAACCCGGGAAGGGGAAGCTGCAGTGAGCCAAGATTGCACCACTGCAGTCCAGACTGGGTGACAGAATGAGACTCCGTCTCAATAAATAATAATAATATCAAAATAAAATTGTAGGCCGGGCGCGGTGGCTCAAGCCTGTAATCCCAGCACTTTGGGAGGCCGAGATGGGTGGATCACGAGGTCAGGAGATCGAGACCATTCTGGCTAACACGGTGAAACCCCCTCTCTACTAAAAAATACAAAAAACTAGCTGGGCGAGGTGGCGGGCGCCTATAGTCCCAGCTACTCGGGAGGCTGAGGCAGGAGAATGGCGTAAACCCGGGAGGCGGAGCTTGCAATGAGCTGAGATCCGGCCAGTGCACTCCAGCCTGGGCGACAGAGTGAGACTCCGTCTCAAAAAATAAAAAAATAAAAAATAATAATAAAATTGTATTCAAAATGGATATTGAGGCAACATAAAATTTTAAGAATTTTCTACAATCCACCCATTCATGCCTCAGCATTATATTTTAAGTCTAAAGCAGCTGTAGTTGAATGGTGAAGATATATTAACTTCAAGGAGAAAGAGAGGTTGTCGTGGTTATATTTGCAAGGTGAGAAACTGTGGTGGAAAGCTGGAGGGTGGTAGTAGAAAAAGACATCAGCGAGTGGGTAATCCTCCCCTAGGGTGTCAAAGGGTTGACGAATATGGGGGCTGGTGTTTCCTGGGGAAAGTATTAATCTCCATTAATTTTAGTAACATGTATCAGAATCCCTTGTAGGTATGAGAGTGTGAGGGTAACAGAGAGCAAGAAACATACTAGAATTATGGACTAAGCAAAAAAGTCCTGCGTCCATTTGTGTCTTAGGAGAAGCAGTCCATGGACATCACTAGAGTGCAGGTTTAGTGCAACTGGGGAAGTCCTCTGCAGCACAGAGGCAGAGTCATTCCCAACACTGAGGTCTTGGGTTGGGTGATACTGTCTGCGGCAATACCCAGCAGTAAAGTTTTGAGTTGGGGCAATTTCGTCTGAAGCTATGTCATCTCCATTTTGGGCCAAGACAATGTCATCTAGGATATGGGACTGGGTATCCTTTACAAGTGGGTACCCACTCAAGTAGATGTGGGCCTCAGCGTTTTTCATGTTTACTTGAAACAGTCATCTACTGGAGGGTTTGGGCCTCTGGTTCTAAACCAATTAAAGCACCCAAACCCCTGGCAAGAAGACCAACAATCAACAGAATAGTGTGCAGTTGCACCTGATAGAATTTTGTTTTAGGTAGAAATTTAGGTTCAAATGGTACCCTATCATATGTGAAGCTGTCTGGTCTATGGGAAAAGCTATGGTTAATGAGTCTGATAAGAGTAAGTGTCAGGCCGGGCGCGGTGGCTCAAGCCTGTAATCCCAGCACTTTGGGAGGCCGAGGCGGGCGGATCACGAGGTCAGGAGATCGAGACCATCCTGGCTAACACGGTGAAACCCTGTCTCTACTAAAAAAATACAAAAAACTAGCCGGGCGAGGTGGCGGGCGCCTGTAGTCCCAGCTACTCCGGAGGCTGAGGCAGGAGAATGGCATAAACCCAGGCTGGAGTGCA
>NW_022297117.1:3145-12140 GCF_002776525.5 Piliocolobus tephrosceles
TCAAAAAAAAAAAAAAAAAACAAAGAGTAAGTGTCTTCGATCTGGTCTCCAACCTTTATGGGATGGGAGTAAGATCAAAAAATTATTTCAAAAAATAGACTAAGGCCTGGGGCAAATTAGAGAGCTTTAGGAGTGTATTTGTTGGACTGGAATTTGAAAAGAAATTGTTGCCAGGTGTAGTGGCTCACACCTGTAACACCAGCACTTTGGGAGGTCGAGGCAGATGGATCGCCTAAGGTCAAGAGTTCGAGACCAGCCTGACCAACATGGTGAAACCCCGTTTCTACTAAAAATACAAAAAAAAACTAGCCAGGCATTGGTGGCGGGCACCTGTAATCCCAGCTACTTGGGAGGCTGAGGCAGGAGAATCACTTGAACCCAGGAGGTGGAGGTTGCAGTAAGCTGAGATCACGCCAATGCACTCCAGCCTGGGCAACAAGAATGAAACTCCGTCTCAAAAAAAAAAAAAAAAAGAAAGAAAAGAAATTGTTTGAGGACATCATTGTGTCACCCAATTAAATCAATTATTTGGAACCTATCAGGGCATAAAAGTTTAATTGAGTGTTTAATGCCTTTTCCAAGAGCCCAGCATGGGATAGTATAACAAGTAAAATTTGTATTTTGGTTAATATTACTAAAGTCTGTAACTCTGAAGGGAATAAGGAGTGTCCTGGCAAGGTCTTGCATTGTGGCCTTAGTATAGGTGAAGATGGGTGATTTTGATTTATAATTTGAGTGTTTGTGCAGCAAGAGGTTCCCAGAGTTGAACCTTGAAGGGAACAATTATTAGGTAATGGCCTAATAATTTATAATAAATATGAAGATGAGATCATTTGTTGATTAGGGCATCTAGTGCTAAGATGACTGCTTGAAGTTTGGTTAAGTGTGTTGTTCCTTAGGCCTGGTCCTTCGTTAGGGACATCCAGACTAAGGGATAGAAAAAATAACATTTCATTAAGCTGTGTCATGTATGATAGTTAGAAGTGCTGTTTGCAGAGTCTGAACTCCCATTGCTGTTCACTCAGTTTATCCCAAGGGAATTCTTAGGTACTCCAGAAGTCTAGGAGAGGAATAATGTCCTTTAGCACCCCGGAATTTGTCAAGGGACAAAGGACAGGAGAAGCCACCCCTTTCTGCAGGTGGAATATACCAGAAGGCCCAGGTTTGGTTCAATTCTGTCTCAAGGAGGCCTCAGTAGCCAGGCCGAGCTTGTGAGGTGCTCACTCCATGACCCAAAGGATAATGGACAGCTGGGTATGGAAGATCACAGGGTCACAGGCTCAGGGTCTATGAGAGCCTCTATTTATTTTATTTTATTTATTTATTTGAGACTGAGTTTCACTCTTGTTGCCCAGGCTGGAGTGCAATGGCATGATCTCGGCTCACCGCAACTTTCGCCTCCTGGGTTCAAGTGATTCTCCTGCCTCAGCCTCCCAAGTAGCTGGGATTACAGGTATGTGCCACCACACCCAGCTAATATTGTGTTCTTTTAGTAGAGATGGGGTTTCTCCATGTTGTTCAGGCTGGTCTCAAAGTCCCGACCTCATGTGATCCGCCTGCCTCGGCCTCTCAAAGTGCTGAGGTTACAGGCGTGAGCCACCATGCCCAGCTATTATTTATTTATTTATTTATTTATTTATTTATTTATTTATTTCTTGAGACACTCTTGCCCTGCCACCCAGGCTGGAGTCCGGAGGCTCGATCTTGGCTCACTGCAGCCTCTGCCTCCTGGGTTCAAGTGATTCTCGTGCCTCAGCCACCCAAGCTGCTGGGACTATAGGTGTGCACCACCATGCCCAGCTGATTTTTGTATTTTTAGTAGAGATGGGGTTTCACCATGGTGGCCAGGCTGATCTCGAACTCCTGACCTCAAGTGATCTCCCTGCTTCAGCCTCCCAAAGTCCTGTAATTACAAGTGTGAGCCACCATACCCAGTGAAAACCTTTATTTCTAGGACAGCCCAGTTAGAGGAAACTTGTTACCACTAGATCAACCTTAAAAGTAATTGTCGGCCGGGCGCGGTGGCTCAAGCCTGTAATCCCAGCACTTTGGGAGGCCGAGACGGGCGGATCACGAGGTCAGGAGATCGAGACCCTCCTGGCTAACACGGTGAAACCCCGTCTCTACTAAAAATACAAAAAATTAGCCGGGCGAGGTGGTGGGCGCCTGTGGTCCCAGCCACTCGGGAGGCTGAGGCAGGAGAATGGCGTGAACCCAGGAGGCAGAGGTTGCGGTGAGCTGAGATCCGGCCACTGCACTCTAGCCTGGGCGACAGAGCAAGACTCCGTCTCAAAAAAAAAAAAAAGTAATTGTCAAGGAAGTTCTAAATCTAGGAAAAAAAAAAAAAGACATTTGCCATCGTAAAAACATGAAAGGATAAAACTCACTGGTAAAGTAATCATCACACAAAGAAGGAAGAAGAAGCCCTCAAATTATACCATTGCAGAAATCCACCAAACCCCAACAATAAGGTATAGGAGAAAACCTAAGGAACAAAGAATATATAAACAGCCAGGAAACAATTGACAGTATGACAGGAACAAAACCTCAAGCATCAAAATTAACCTTGAGGCCGGGTGCGGTGGCTCACGCCTGTAATCCCAGCACTTTGGGAGGCTGAGGCGGGCAGATCACCTGAGGTCAGGAGTTCGAGACCAGCCTGACCAACATGGAGAAACCCCATTTCTACTAAAAATACAAAAAATTAGCTGGGCATGGTGGCACATACCTGTAATCACAGCTACTTGGGAGGCTGAGGTGGGAGAATCGCTTGAACCTGGGAGGCGGAGGTTTCAGTGAGCCGAAATCATGCCATTGCACTCCAGCCTGGGCAACAAGAGCGAAACTCTGTCTCAAATAAATAAATAAATAAATGAATAAATAAATAATCTTGAATGTAAATGGATTAAATTCTCTACTTGACCAGTAAAGACACATATGGACTAAAAGTAAAGAGATGGAAAAAAATATTTCACACAAATTGAAACCCAAAGCAAGCAGAAGTAGCTATGTTTACATCAGATAAAACCGACTTTAAGTCAAGAACAGGCCAGGCATTGAGGCTCATACATGTAATCGCAGCAGTTTGGGAGGCCAAGGTGGGAGGATCACTTGAGGCCAGGAGTTTGAGACAAACCAGCAAAATAGTGAGACCCTGTCTCTACAAAATAAATATTAAAAATTTAGCCAGATATGGTGGCATGTGCTACTCAGGAGGCTAAGGAAGGGGGATCATTTACACCCAGGAGTTCAAAGCTGCAGTGAGCCATGATCACATTGCTGCATTCCAGCCGGGGCACCCTGTCTTATTGTTATTATATAATAACAAAGGAATCCATCCAGCAAGAGGATATAATAAGTCTAAATATATATGTACCCAACACTGGAGCACCAAGATTCATAAATCAAATATTGGCCGGGCGTGGTGGCTCACGCCTGTAATCCCAGCACTTTGGGAGGTCGAGGCAGGCGGATCACCTGAGGTCAGGAGTTCACGACCAGCCTGACATGGAGAAACCCCGTCTTGGCTAAAAATACAAAATTAGCCAGGGTGGTGGCACATGCGTGTAATCCCAGCTACTCGGGTGGCTGAGGCAGGAGAATCTCTTGAACCCGGGAGGCGGAGGTTGTGGTGAGCCGAGATCGCACCATTGCACTCCAGCCTGGGCGACAAGAGTGAAACTCCATCTCAAAATAAATAAATAAATAAATAAATAAATAAATAAATAAATAAATAAATAAATAAAATATTACTAGATATAAAGAGATAGACTAATACAATAATAGTGGGGAAATTAAACAATCCATTTGCAACGTTAGACAGATTATCTAAACAGAATATCAACAAAGAAGCATTGGATTTCAACTGTACTCTATACCAAATTGACCTAACAGATGTTTACAAAACATTCTATCTAGCAACTGCAGAATATATATTCTTTTCATCAGCACATAAAACATCCTCCAGGATAGACCATATGGTAGGCCACAAAGCAAGACTCAACAAATTTTTTAAAAATTGAAATCAGATTGGGTATCTTCTTAGACCACAATGAAATAAAACTAGAAATCAATACCAGGAGCAACTCTGGGAACTATACAAATACATGTAAATCAAACAAAATGCTCCCGAATAGCCATTGCATCAACAAAGAAATTTAAGATGAAAATCAGGTTCCGATTCAAGATGGCTGACTAGAAGCCGCTAGTGGGCACCTCTCTCATGGAGAGGAGTTAAAATAGTGAGTAAATACTCACATTTCAAGTGGATCATGTAAGAGAGCATGCTGAAATTCACCAGAGAAGCAATAGGAACCATGGAGAACACAGGAGAATGAAGCTGGGCACTATGCTTAGCCAGGATGGGTGTGGAGCCAGGAGAGGCTTCCTAACATGGGAGACGAGCGAGTGAGTGAGAGATTCAAGGGGTTCCACATCTCCACCCTGGACCATTACAATCCAAGTCATGGAAGAGCCCCCTTGACTCCCCTCAGGTCTCCAGACTATCACAGGGAGCCACCTGGAGACTGAGCAGAGGTACCACTCAAGCCCCCGTGGAATTAAACAGACTTTTGATCCCCAAGCAGCCTTAAGCCAGGTGCTGCTGCACTGCCAAGGAGGGAGGTCAGGCATTTTCACATGCTCCTAGGACAGATACCATGGCCATGGTAAGAAGGAATGGGTACATGACAAACCACATGGTTCCCACCTTTGCTGCACCCTGCCAAACAGGGCTTGCCTGCTTTGGGGGCAGAACACCAACAAACCAACCCTGCCCCCACCTTAACATTTCTGGCACAGTTCAACTCCCAAAGGTCCCCAGCTCCCAGAAGCCACCGATAGGCCCTCTGAAGCCTCTGCTACTGCTGCCTTAACCCCTGCCACCCACAGGTCAGGGAAGAAATGAGGAGGCAGGAAACTTTTGTGCACCCCAGTCATGATGCAGAGGAGTGGGCAGGCTGCACATTGCATGATCCCTCACTTCCATGGCTCCCTACCAGACATGACATGCCTGCTTCAATGAAAGTCCCCCAGCACAGCACAGCACAGCACAGCTGCCCTGCTCTTGCCTGAACACTGTGGCTATATCTTGGCATTCCTCTGAGGGCCCAAATCCCAGAGGTCACTGTTAGGCCCTTCCAAGTTGCTGCCACTGCTGCCTCTGCTCCTGCTGCCTGAAGGCCAGGGAGGGAATGGGAGGTTGGGCACTACTGAACACCCCTAAGACAGAACCAAGGCTCCTCAGGACTTAGCATGTCCTCCTAGGATTGTCTTGGAGGGGACCAGCTGTGCAGATGCCATGGAGGTGGTACTGATCTTTGTACGCAGCCTGCTGGTCCCCGTGATCCTGGCCAGTGCAGCTAAGAAGGAGAAGGAAATAGATCCTTTTCATGATAACTACCAGACCCTGAGGATTGGGGGACTGGTGTATGATATGGTCCTCTTCCTGCTTGTGAGCCTCCATAGAGTCTTGATCTATTGCCCAGGCTGGAGTGCAGTGGCAGGATCTCACACTGCAACCACTGCCTTCTGGGTTCAAGGGATTCTTGTGCCTCAACCTCCCGAGTAGCTGGGATTACAGGTATGCACCACCATGCCCCACTAATTTTTGTATTTTTAGAAGAGACAGGGTTTCACCATATTGGCCAGGCTGGTCTTGAACTCCTGACCTCAAGTGATCTGCCTGCCTCGGCCTCCCAAAGTGCTGGGATTACAGGCGTGAGCCACCATGCCCAGTCGAACCTCCATCATCTAAGTCACAGATGCAAGTGCAGTTTCAATCAGAAGCCCCAGGATCCAGGAGATGAGGAAGCTCAGGTGGAGAACTTCATCATTGCAAATGCAAAAGAGCTCCAGATAGCAAAAAACTGAAGTGCAGCCCACAGATAGGCAGCCTCTGGAACCGGAAGGTAGCTACTTGAACCTTTAGATGCAAATGTCGATGCTTAAGAAAACCGGCCACTTTGGCAACAGATATTTTCCCAGGAGAAGGCAAGAACTTGTACATCTCCCTGTGCCCATCTCTATCGCTTCTAACAATCTCTATCGCTTCTAACAACATTCTTCAACCTAATGATGCAACTAACATTTGCCTCCCTCATGCATCCTGTGGTCTTGCCCAACTCCTGTTACGTGTCTGTGTATGTGCGTGTTTGTCGACTGTGGTCTTCATGGCTACTTGTTCATGGATGATATTGTGTTAATGAACTGTGGAGACTCACTTTTCCAGGCAGGAGCGGAGCCATGTCACCATTGATCCCTCCCTGCCACCATGAGCCTCCATCATCTCCTGCTTCTAGGAGTTCACTTATTTCATGAGAGACCAACCAGTTTTCTTGATTTAGGGGGATGGGTTTGGGTAGGAGCATGGGCAGGAATCTCCAATTATCCTAGGACCTGGGGAGGTTTGCACGACTGCCATTATAATTCCTCATGGACCCTCTTCACTCCTCTACAAGAAACTCGCTTCCTTATTTCACCCTCACATGAGTCTATCCTGAAGGTCTCTTAGTATTAATAATTGGAGATTCAAAGCAAGGAGCTGGTGAGCCCAGCCATTGCCTTCAGGCGAGCTACTCCCTTTCATGATCATTTTTTTTTTCCAGGAGGCTTCCACTGAGAAGTCTGCATCAACCCTGCCCTTCTGCAGAGTTCTCAGTGATTTTAGGCTAAGGACTTCTACTCTATCCCTGGGGAATGTGCCCCTTGCATATCTTCTCAGCAATAACCCCATGGGCACTGGGACTGTACCCCTTTCCAACCTTCCCTGCTTCTGAGATTTCAATCTACAAGCCAGGCCATCAGGATGCAGACTCCTATCCCTAAAGTTGGGTATCTGGCAGGTGATGGCTGAGGGACCCCCATTCTGTTGGGGCCAACACACTGGGATGGGCAGAGTGAGAGTAGGGGTCCTTTGATTCTCTGCCCAGGTTCCCTTGGTCAGATAACAGAGACAAATCCTGCATCCTTTGCCCTGCCTGTCAGTATTCAGAGTTGTGAGTGAGGAGGGTTAGAGATCTGGAAGACTCTGTATAGCCCCGCTGCGGAGGGAACAGCAAGAGGTCAGAGGTTACAATAAGAACAGTAACTCAAACTAGTTTCTGCCCCTACTATCCTCCATGTTCCTGTGGAAACCAAACAAACTGCTGCTATGACCATACTGCTGTTCTCTCTATTGTGATCTATTTTCTCAACAACAGAAAAAAGACATAAAATATTGTTTCCAAAAGAAAGACACAACCTGCAGCCACAATGCAAAGGAGCAGGCAGACTACACCCAGTGTAAACCCATGCTTCCATGGCTCCATGCAAGGTAAGGCTTGCCACATGCAGCTACCCTACCCTTGCCTGAATGCTGTGGCTTTGGGTGAACTCCCAGAGGCTGCCAACTCCCAGAGGCCACCGATAGGCCCTCCATACCCTCTGCCACTGCTGCTTCTGCCCCTTCTGCCCACAGGCCAAGGCAACAGTCACCTTCATAGGTCCCAATAGTGAAATCCAGAACTGCTTCTGTGGAGGAAAGTGCAAGTAGGCCACATGCTCCACAGCTGCCAGTCTTTATTGCCTCAGAAGAGGGGGCCTGCCCTCCCCAGTGAAAGCCTAACAGCACAGCCACCCTGCTCTTGCCAGACCATTTCAACTGCAGCCCAGCCCCCATAGGCCTGTTGTCTCCCTGCCCCTGCCTGAGAGTTCTGCCAGTGACCCAGGGACCAGACTACCATTCTCTCTCACAGCCAGCACTTGAAAGCCGGGCTGACTGACACAGTCCTGGTCCAGCCCCTTTCAGACTCATACATGCCATTCAATGGGCCATGTAGGGGCCTGAGAATAGGGGAGTCATCTAGTCTAGTCCACTACTGCTGGCATCTGACCACCCCCACCCCCAGGGTCGGAGGCTGGACCAGCCCAACCAGCCAACATCACCACAACTGACACTCACGTACACAGGCCAAATGGCAGAGCCACTACTCTTTTCTACATGAAGCAGCAGGGTTGCTCCATCAGAGAACAGGCAAGCCATAAATCTGTCTGTATTGAGCTGAGTGAAGAGGTTCCATCCCCAAACCACTCCAGTGGAGAACTGTGGGTCAGGTAATTTCCATGCCTCTCAGCTACACTGTGGCCTAGAGATAGAAAACTGCATCTGAAAGGAGAGTCATTAGCACCAGGACAGAGGTGTAAAGGAGAAACAGATCACATTCCTGCATATCTAAGGTGTGAAGTCAGTGCAGCTTCCTTACCCCCTGCAGAGACCTTGGTGCATCTCACCAGGAGCTCCTCCAGTCACCCCAGTCAGGGCTGGTGCCTTCACTTGTCATTGGGATATTAGTGGGCAAGGCAGAGCTGGTGCCTTTGCTTGTCATTGGGGTATTTATGGGCAAGCCAGGAGCGATTACATACACAGTTGCTTGTGTCCCAGCTGGGTCTTTGTTAATGCCACTTACTGGTCTGCAGGTCTAACTGCACAGCCCAATATAAAACCTACTAACAAAAGTGCACAAAGGCAAAGAATTTACCCAACATACACTACAGTCACACTCTCTAGAGGAAATATATATATATATATGTAGGAAAAAAATCCCACCTGAATGCAAATAAATTCAAAAAGAAGTGGCAGCCTCTCTAGATGAGAAGGAACCAGCATAAGAATTCTGTCACCATGAAAAATCTGAATGTTGTAATGCCACCAAAGGATCACTCTAGCTCTCTAGAAACAGTCACTAATGAAAGTGGAAACTCAAAAATGACAGATAAAGAGATCAAAGCATGGTTTGCAAGGAAGTTCAATGAGATCCAAGAGAAGGTTGGAAATCAACACAAAGAAACCATGAAAGCAATCCGGAAAAGGAAGGAAGATATTAATTTATTTTTTAAAAAAACAGAACTTCTAAAAATGAAAAATTCATTTGAGGAATTTCAAAATGCAATGGAAAGTTTTAACAATAGACTAGACCAAGCAGAAGATGAAAATAGGTCTTTTTTTTTTTTTTTTTTT
>NW_022297119.1:0-389 GCF_002776525.5 Piliocolobus tephrosceles
AATGTGATGCATTAACTTTTTTGCATTTTTACTTTGTTTTTCCATTTACAAAATAAAATACGATATGAATTTATAAGGAATATTAACATGTACGTGTTAGTTTTCTAGTGTTATAAGCAATTTGTTCATGTATTAAGCCATTAAATGTTATATATGTATGAATAAACTCATTCCTCAATAAATGAATAAATAAATAAGCAAGCAAGCAAATAAATAAATAAACCTAACGTATCATCAAATGAACTGACTAGTGTCAATAATAAATGCATAATTATGTATTTATAACTTTAATATACTTAAAAATCAAATTCCATTTCAATTCTTAATTTCTTAAGTACGAAAAAATATAAAAGAAGAAAAATATATTTTTTTTTTTTTTTTTTTTTTTT
>NW_022297119.1:489-1402 GCF_002776525.5 Piliocolobus tephrosceles
ATTTATTTTTTTTTTTTTTTTTTTTTTTTTTACTTAAAAGGTATATATATATATATATATAATTTATTAAAAAAAAAAAATTAATTTATTTATTTTATTTTATTTTTTTTTGCGTGAATACGTTTCGACTTGAGCGCTTGAGCATTTATTTGTGTACATGTATGTTAATAAATTCAATTATTTTAATTTGAAAAAACAAAGTTTTAAAAAAAAAATAAAATAAAATAAGATGCAATAGTTAAATAAAATACATCATGTATGTACATATGTGTCCATACACATATATATACTAGGATTTTAAAAATATTTGTGTATGTGCAATAAATATTTTTTTTTTCTTTTTGCAAATATCTTCATGCTCATTGTACAATCTAACTTTATATTTGCTTCTTCTTTTTTTTTTTGCCATATGTATTTTGAATATATTATGGCTTAAATAAAACTATTACCTGAACTTTTTTTTACTCTTTTTTCACATTTTGTCCTTGTTATATAAAATAAAATTTGCTTATGAATGTGTATACATAGGTTATTTGTTTTTACAATGTTATTACTTATATTAGTAGCATTAACATAATTAGAATAAAATGTGCTACTTATTACTCTGCTATTTGATTCATTTTTTAATATAATCAGCATACATGATTGCTTTTTTTATACCATCAATATAGCCATTACTAATAATAAATAATGAAGTATGCAACGTAAAACATTTAAATTATAACAGAAATGTATTAATTTATTTATATTTTTACAATGACATATTAAAAATAGAAAAATAAGAAAATTAAAAAAAAATGCAAATTTTTGAAACCATCCTCATTCAACTGTTCTTTCTTATGATTCAAATTCAAATCAGCGTTAACACCATAACATGAAAAAAATAACTTTTTTTTTTTTTTTTTTTTTTTTT
>NW_022297120.1:0-1287 GCF_002776525.5 Piliocolobus tephrosceles
GTCCCAATGAAAATTTCCCTTAACTCTTTTCTGAGTCATGAGTCCATTATATATACTCATATAATACTATTTATTTTTCCCCTTATAACACACTACATTTTTTATAATTATAAATGTATTTTTTAGATTATTTGATTAATGCCTTGATTAACTTAGTTTCAGAAAGATAGAGACCTTGTTTACTTGTTTTCTCCATTGAATTTCTAAAGTTCTGCCATGGAATATATTAAGTAGTTAACAAATAATGTATTTAAAAAGCACACTGATAGGTGTGCAAATATAGAAAGAGATTCACCACAAAGTTAACATTAGACATCCTATGTAGTGTGAGTATAAATTATTTGGTTTAATCTTAATTATACATGTTTTCTAATATCTATATTTTATAATGACAGTATTTTCAAAGCAAAACTATATAAATCTTTATGTCAATTAGTACCACATAGATACGATTCCAATTAGAATTCCTTGTTTAGGATATCACTTCTGCTTTCTTGTTTTTAAGATACAATTTTATTCCCTTGGAACATGCCCCATCTGAAAACTGGTATTTTATAATCAAAATTTATTTCTTGTCTTGAAAACAAGACATTTAAAATTTGTCCTCTGTATTGATGACTTGATTATGGTTATTTCACAAAAGCTGTATCAATCATTTATATTGATTTATTTAGGACCTGTAATGTTATTCAACTGGGTTCTGGAGTCATAAAGGTGGTAAAGACGTATATCTTGCCATAGATAAGTGTTTAGAAGAGAAGTAATTGTAAAAGTCACATTGAGGTAACTGCTTATAGAGCCTAATATTTGGTGTGATTTGAAGCCTGAGACAAAAGCTGTGAGCTATTCTAATGAGTATGTAAGGTATGGAATTAGTCTAATCAGCTTCCAGAAAGATTTAAAATTGAGCAGAACCCTGGAGGAAGAGTAACCACTCATCAAGAATTAAGTGAGAGAAGAATGGATTCCTGGCAAAGGAAGTGGCCCAGGCAGTGAAGTGGAGACCTGAAAGCAAATGCTGTCTTCAGGGAATCGTAACAAGAACGGCATGGCCAGTCTATATGGCACTCAGAAGAAATGTTAGGAGACAAATCTATGAAGAGTATTAGGAGCTAGATAATGAAGCAAATCTTACGCCTTGCTAAGAAACTTGGCTGGCTCATAAACAAGACATTATACTCATTAGAAAGCAGATGGATTCCAAATATTGAAACCATGAACTTCTCTAGGTAGTTACCTCAAGAATATAATGGTATTATAAAGATATAGAATAAAGTCATCTGCTTT
>NW_022297120.1:1387-2083 GCF_002776525.5 Piliocolobus tephrosceles
TATTTAGGACCTGTAATGTTATTCAACTGGGTTCTAGAGTCATAAAGGTGGTAAAGACGTATATCTTCCCATAGATAAGTGTTTAGAAAAGAAGTAATTGTAAAAGTCACATTGAGGTAACTGCTTATAGAGCCTAATATTTGGTGTGATTTGAAGCCTGAGACAAAAGCTGTGAGCTATTCTAATGAGTATGTAAGGTATGGAATTAGTCTAGTCAGCTTCCAGAAAGATTGAAAATTGAGCAGAACCCTGGAGGAAGAGTAACCACTCATCAAGAATTAAGTGAGAGAAGAATGGATTCCTGGCAAAGGAAGTGGCCCAGGCAGTGAAGTGGAGACGTGAAAGCGAATGCTGTCTTCAGGGAATAGTAACAAAAACGGCATGGCCAGTCTATGTGGCACTCAGAGGAAATGTTAGGAGACAAATCTATGAAGAGTATTAGGAGCTAGATAATGAAGCAAATCTTATGCCTTGCTAAGAAACTTGGCTGGCTCATAAACAAGACATTATACTGCGTTAGAAAGCAGAATGGATTCCAAATATTGAAACCATGAACTTCTCTAGGTAGTTACTTCAAGAATATAATGGTATTATAAAGATATAGAATAAAGTCATCTGCTTTAGGGCCCATTATTCTCTCTGAGTCATGAATTTTGATGTGAAAACAAAAATTCACTAGTAAAACATGCTTTAGTA
>NW_022297122.1:0-2409 GCF_002776525.5 Piliocolobus tephrosceles
CAGAGCAGAACTGAAGGAGATAGAGACACAAAAAACCCTGCAAAAAATCAATGAATCCAGGGGTTGGTTTTTTGAAAAGATCAACAAAATTGACAGACCACTAGCAAGACTAATAAAGAAGAAAAGAGAGAGGCATCAAATAGATGCAATAAAAAATGATAAAGGGGATATCACCACCAACCCCACAGAAATACAAACCACCATCAGAGAATACTATAAACACCTCTACGCAAATAAACTAGGAAATCTAGAAGAAATGGATAATTTCCTGGACACTTACACTCTCCCAAGACTAAACCAGGAAGAAGTTGAATCCCTGAATAGACCAATAGCAGGTTCTGAAATTGAGGCAACAATTAATAGCCTACCCACCAAAAAAAGCCCAGGACCAGATGGATTCACAGCTGAATTCTACCAGAGGTACAAGGAGGAGCTGGTACCATTCCTTCTGAAACTATTCCAGTCAATAGAAAAAGAGGGAATCCTCCCTAACTCATTTTATGAGGCCAACATCATCCTGATACCAAAGCCTGGCAGAGACACAACAAAAAAAGAGAATTTTAGACCAATCTCCCTGATGAACATCGATGCAAAAATCCTCAATAAAATACTGGCAAACCGGATTCAGCAGCACATCAAAAAGCTTATCCACCATGATCAAGTGGGCTTCATCCCTGGGATGCAAGGCTGGTTCAACATTCGCAAATCAATAAACGTAATCCAGCATATAAACAGAACCAAAGACAAGAACCACATGATTATCTCAATAGATGCAGAAAAGGCTTTTGACAAAATTCAACAGCCCTTCATGCTAAAAACGCTCAACAAATTCGGTATTGATGGAACGTACCTCAAAATAATAAGAGCTATTTATGACAAACCCACAGCTAATATCATACTGAATGGGCAAAAACTGGAAAAATTCCCTTTGAAAACTGGCACAAGACAGGGATGCCCTCTCTCACCACTCCTAATCAACATAGTGTTGGAAGTTCTGGCTAGGGCAATCAGGCAAGAGAAAGAAATCAAGGGTATTCAGTTAGGAAAAGAAGAAGTCAAATTGTCCCCGTTTGCAGATGACATGATTGTGTATTTAGAAAACCCCATCGTCTCAGCCCAAAATCTCCTTAAGCTGATAAGCAACTTCAGCAAAGTCTCAGGATACAAAATTAATGTGCAAAAATCACAAGCATTCTTATACACCAGTAACAGACAAGCAGAGAGCCAAATCAGGAATGAACTTCCATTCACAATTGCTTCAAAGAGAATAAAATACCTAGGAATCCAACTTACAAGGGATGTAAAGGACCTCTTCAAGGAGAACTACAAACCACTGCTCAGTGAAATAAAAGAGGACACAAACAAATGGAAGAACATACCATGCTCATGGATAGGAAGAATCAGTATCGTGAAAATGTCCATACTGCCCAAGGTTATTTATAGATTCAATGCCATCCCCATCAAGCTACCAATGAGTTTCTTCACAGAATTGGAAAAAACTGCTTTAAAGTTCATATGGAACCAAAAAAGAGCCCGCATTGCCAAGACAATCCTAAGTCAAAAGGACAAAGCTGACGGCCTCACGCTACCTGACTTCAAACTATACTACAAGGCTACAGTAACCAAAACAGCATGGTACTGGTACCAAAACAGAGATATAGACCAATGGAACAGAACAGAGTCCTCAGAAATAATACCACACATCTACAGCCATCTGATCTTTGACAAACCTGAGAGAAACAAGAAATGGGGAAAGGATTCCCTATTTGATAAATGGTGCTGGGAAAATTGGCTAGCCATAAGTAGAAAGCTGAAACTGGATCCTTTCCTTACTCCTTATACGAGGATTAATTCAAGATGGATTAGAGACTTAAATGTTAGACCTAATACCATAAAAACCCTAGAAGAAAATCTAGGTAGTACCATTCAGGACATAGGCATGGGCAAGGACTTCATGTCTAAAACACCAAAAGCAACGGCAGCAAAAGCCAAAATTGACAAATGGGATCTAATTAAACTAAAGAGCTTCTGCACAGCAAAAGAAACTACCATCAGAGTGAACAGGCAACCTACAGAATGGGAGAAAATTTTTGCAATCTACTCATCTGACAAAGGGCTGATATCCAGAACCTACAAAGAACTCAAACAAATTTATAAGAAAAAAACAAACAACCCCATCAAAAAGTGGGGAAAGGATATGAACAGCCATTTCTCAAAAGAAGACATTCATACAGCCAACAGACACATGAAAAAATGCTCATCATCACTCGCCATCAGAGAAATTCAAATCAAAGCCACAATGAGATACCATCTCACACCAGTTAGAATGGCAATCATTAAAAAATCAGGAAACAACAGGTGTTGGAGAGGATGTGGAGAAATAGGAACACTTTTACACTGTTGGTGGGA
>NW_022297124.1:0-1291 GCF_002776525.5 Piliocolobus tephrosceles
ATCCAGAATCTACAAATAACTTAAACAAATTTATAAGAAAAAAAGAAATCAAAAGTCGGCGAAGGCTATGAACAGACACTTCTCAAAATAAGACATTTATGGAGCCAATAAACATATGAAAAAAAGCTTATCATCACTGGCCATTAGAGAAATGCAAATCAAAATCACAATGAGATACTGCTTCATGCCAGTTAGAATGGCCATAATTAAAAAGTCAGGAAAATAACAGATGCTGGAGAGGATGTGGAGGAAGAGGAACACTTTTACACTGGTGGTGGGACTGTCAACTAGTTCAACCACTGTGGAAGACAGTGTGGCGATTCCTCCAGGATCTAGAACCAGATATAACATTGACCCAGGCATCTCATTACTGCGTATATACCCAAAGGATTATAAATCACTCTACTATAAAGACACATGCACACATATGTTTATTGCAGCACTATTCACAATAGCAAAGAGTTGGAACCAACCCAAATGCCCATGGATGATAGACTGGATAAAGACACTGTGGCATATATGCAACATGGAATATTATGCAGCCATAAAAAAGGATGAGTTCACGTCCTTTGCAGGGACTTGGAAGAAGATGGAAACCAACATTCTTCGCAAACCAACACAAGAACAGAATACCAAACGCGGCATGCTGTCACTCACAAGTGGGAGTTGAACAATGAGAACACGTGGGCACAAGGAGGGGAACATCACACACCAAGGTCTGTCCGGGGGAATGGGGGCGCTAGGGGAGGGATACCATTAGAAGAAATACCTAATATAGATGACGGGTTGATGGATGCACCAAACCACCATGGCACGTGTATACCTTTGTAGCAACCCTACATGTACTACACATGTACCCCAGAACTTAAAGTATAATAATAAAAAAGAAGAGAATAACCTTAGCACCCCAGATGGCTACTGTGTGACCTTTCCCAGGATATTGAAATAAAAAAAAAGGTTTAAAGATGACGGATTCATATAGGTCAGTTTATTGAAGGAACAGTTGATGGAAAGCAAATTAACTAGTTTTGTTCCATTAGAAAATAACTCTGAAACATGCAAGTGTACATATAGCATTGCCAGATTTTATTCCAGAGCAAATTTTATGATCACTCTACCATTTAGAAGTCAAGGATTCAAAGGACTCAAGATTCAAAGTGCAGAGATGAACATGGAAAAGGAAAAACTCAATGGATAAAAACTGTAATTTTAGCATGCAGGTAGATATTTTGGCAAGCAAATACATATTGTTCTAAGGAGCAATAAATATATTGCAGCAAGTAGAATCTTC
>NW_022297126.1:0-693 GCF_002776525.5 Piliocolobus tephrosceles
CAAGTTAGCAGTTTAAAAAATTAGACAGATCTATGTGAACTGGCAGAGATATTTTTAAATAAACAGAAACAAGTTTCAAAGTTATGTTTGTGCATGTGTATGTCCACATATATAAAGAACTACCCTGAAGGAGACACAAAAATGTTTATAGTACTCCTCAATTAAAAAGGCAATCGGATAGAAGAAACAGGTAAAGGAGAGGTCTGCTGCTTGCATTTTCTGCAAAGTGATTTATTCTCTATATGTTTTGATGTAATGATAAATTAAAGTCTAAATACAATTAACACTATACTGGTGTTCATGGTCCAACTTGGGAAAATAGCAAGCATTTTAAGCATATTACAGATAATTTAGTACAGATTTGGTTACACAGTTGCTGGAAGACCAAGGGAGCCAATTAGAGAGAAGGAGACAACTCAGAGATCTCCAACTATAGAAACTCACTATTGCATTAGAATCAGCAGGAAAAATAAAAGAGAGAGAGAGACAGAGAAAGAGAATGGTATTACTAAATTTCAGGGGGTGAAGTCACCCGGCAGAAAGTGGAATAACCACAAGAGGGGTTGGTGGTGTAAACAAGATACCATGCTGTCATACGCACTGCCTCGGCATATAGACTGGAGGACAACGCACTGCCTCGGCATATAGACTGGAGGACAACGCACTGCCTCGGCATATAGACTGGAGTACATA
>NW_022297126.1:793-1341 GCF_002776525.5 Piliocolobus tephrosceles
GCCTCGGCATATAGACTGGAGTACAACGCACTGCCTCGGCATATAGACTGGAGTACATATGCCCTTTTCCTCTCTCTGCTGCATCAGGCTCTGAAATCGCCTGCCAGTGTCTCCCATTGGCTGAAACACAACCGGCAGCAGCTGACAAAATAACCATGAAAACTGCTTCCAGGGGTCATCCCACCTGGAACACCTAGCAATATATGGGAAGAATAAGGAACAGGTTTGAAAGTAAACAAGCCCTGGACAGACTCAAATGCATGTGATACATTTAATCACTTTTTATGATTATTTTATATTCTTACAAGCTAATATTTATATTTAAAACTCAGGAGTAGATATACAGAATGTTCAATTGGAAGATATCTAGTAGACTGGCAGAGAAAATAGTCTACACAGCTCTAATAAAATAAGAACCAACTATAGATATTATATATGTGCCTACTGGTGTGAATATTGCTCTTCTTTTCTAATATGAAAATTTGTACCATACAAAACAGCGTTTAAATATTCAATACCATATTCAGAACTTGAGAATTCTAACCACA
>NW_022297128.1:0-4355 GCF_002776525.5 Piliocolobus tephrosceles
CCTGAGTAGCTGGGACTACAGGCATCTGCCACAATGCCCAGCTAATTTTTTTTTGTATTTTTAGCAGAGACAGGGTTTCACCGTGTTTGCCAGGATGGTCTCAATCTCCCGACCTCATGATCCGCCTGCCTTGGTCTCCCAAAGTGCTGGGATTACAGGCGTGAGCCACCATGCCCAGCCATAAACTTCTATTGTTTATAATTTAGCCGGTATGTAGTATTATATTTCAGTAAGATAAAATGGATTAACACAAAGGTTAAAGCTTAAAATCATTTAAAAATTTTATTTAAAAAATATCAGGGTGGGATGCGGTGGCTCACACCTGTAATCCCAGCATTTTGGCAGGCTGATGCAGGTGGATCATGAGATCAGGAGTTCAAGACCAGTCTGACCAGTATGGGGAAGCCCCATCTCTACTAAAAACACAAAAATTAGCTGGGCGTGGTGGTACGTGCCTGTAGTCCCAACTACTCAGCAGGCTGAGGCAGGAGAATCACTTGAACTTGGGAGGTGGAGGTTGCAGTTGAGCCGAGATTGCACCACTGCACTCCAGCCTGGATGACAGAGCAAGACTCTGTCTCAAAAAAAAAAAAAAAAAAAAAAAAAAATTCAAGTTATAAGAAAGAAAGTTTAAAAATACATAAAACACTAAATAATAAAAATATCCAGCAATATGCACAAAATATTGGCAACTATCTTTTCATATATACATAGCTCTATACATATAAACACTCATGTGAATTTATGTAAGTAGAGTTATATATACACATATATATGTGTGTGTATATATATATATATATATTTTAATGTGTAGAAAGACCATCTCTACAAAATTTTGAATTTCTTTACTCTCTCCTCCAATTGGATAACCAGCGTTAAAACGTGATTGTGCCAATCCATATCTTTGCCAATTTCATGTAGTAATATAGCATATATACATATACATACACCTGTACAGAAGCACTATTTCACGCTTTAATGCATCTTGCTTATATAACTTAGAAACACTTCATAAAAATCTTTCCACATTTTCTGGTATAGAATTATCATGCTTTTAAATGTAGTCATGTGAATGGGGATGGCTTGAATGAAAGACAACTTATTAAGCCATTTCTCTGTTGCAGACATTCAGGTTGATTCCAGTTTTTGGCCACTGCACTGTATTGGTCTTCTTTGGTTACCATAACACAATACCACAGAATGGGTTGTTCAAACAATAGAAATTTATTTCTCATTGTCTGGAGACCAGAAATCTGAGATTAGGGTGCCGGTATGATGAGTTCTGGTGATTATTTTTTTTCCTATTTATAGACAGTGGCCTTCTCATTGTGTCCTCATATGGAAGGGAGAGCAAGCTCTCTAATGTCTGTTATAAGGACACTAATTCTATCAGATAAAGGCCCCAACCTTATGAAGTCATCTAATCTTAATTACTTCCTTAGAGGCCCCATCTCCAAATACAACCATGGAGGGTGTATTAGTTAGTTTTCCCACTGCTATAAAGATACCACTTGAGACTACATAATTCATAAACTAAGGAGATTTAAGTGACTCACATTTTCTCATGGCTGGGGAGGTCTTAGGAAAATTACAATCATGGCAGAAGTGGAAGCAGGCACATCTTACGTGGTGGCAGGCAAGAGAGCCAGAGAGCGAAGAAGGAACTTGCCAATAACAAAACTATCAGATCTCATGAGAACTCACTCACAATCATGAGAACAGCATGGGTGAAACCACCCCCATGATTTAATCACCACTCACCAGCTTCCTCCCTCAACACCTGGAGATTGCAATATGAGATGAGATTTGGGTGGAGACACAGAGACAAACCATTTCATTCTGCCACTGGCTCCTCCCAAATCTCATGTCTTTTCACATTTCAAAACGAATTATGCCTTTCCAACAGTCCCCCAAAGTCTTAACTCATTTCAACAGTAACTGAAAAGTCCACATTCCAAACTCTCATCTGAGACAAGGCAAGTCTCTTCTACCTACGAGCCTGCAAAATCAAAAACAAGTTAGTTACTTCCAAGACACTATGGGGGTAAAGGCATTGGATAAATGTTCTAATTCCAAATTGGAGAAATTGGCCAAAACAAAGTGGCTACAGGCCCCATGCAAGTATGGAATCCAACAGGGCAGTCATTATATGTTAAAGCTCCAAAATGATCTCCTTTGACTCCATATCTCACATCCAGGTCACTCTGGCACAAGAGGTGGGTTCCCATGATCTTGGGCAGCTCTGCCCCTGTGGCTTTGCAGGGTATAGCCCCACTCTCAGCTGCTTTCACAGGCTAGCATTGAGTATCTGGCTTTTCCAGGTGCACGGTGCTAGCTGTCTGTGGATCTATCATTTTTGGATCTGGAGGATGGTGGCCTTCTTCTCACATTCTACTAGACAGTGCCTCAGTGAGAACTGTGTGTGGGGGCTCCAACCCCACATTTACCTTCTGCACTGCCCTAGCAGAGGTTCTCCATGTGAGCTCCACCCCTGCGGCAAACTTCTGCCTGGACAAAAAGGTATTTCCATAAATCCTCTGTAATCTGGGCAGAGGTCCCCAAACCTCAATTTTTGAGTTCTGTGCTCCCACAGACCCAACACCACACACCCTCTGAAACAATGGCCCGAGCTGTACCTTGGTCCCTTTTAGCCAAAGCTGGAGCTGGAGCAGCTGGGACACAGAGCATCAAATCTTGATGCTGCACACAGCCGCGGGCCATGGGCCTGGCCCATTAAACCAGTTTTTTCTTCTTGGCCTCTGGACCTGTGATGGGAGGGGCTGCCAGAAAGATCTCTGAAATGCCCTGGAGACATTTTCCCCATTGTCTTGGTGATTAACAATAGGCTTTTCATTACTTATGCAAATTTCTGCAACTGGCTTAAATTTCTCCTGGGGAAAATGGATTTTTCTTTTCCATTGCATTGGCAGGTTGCAAATAATCCAAACTTTTATGCTCTACTTCCTCTTGAACACTTTGCGACTTAGAAATTTCTTCTGGAAGGTACCATAAAGCATCTCTGTCAAGTTCAGAGTTCCACAGATCTCTAGGGCAGGGGCAAAATACCACCAGTCTCTTTGTTCAACATAGCAAGAGTGATTTTTACTCCAGTTCCCAATAGGTTTCTCATCTCCATCCGAGACCACCTCAGCCTGGACTTCATTGTTCACATCACTATCCACATTTTGGTCAAAACCATACAACGAGTCTCTAGGAAGCTCCAAACTTTCTCACATCTTCCTGCCTTCTTCTGAGCCCTCCAAACGGTTCCAACCTCTGCCCATTACCCAGTTCCAAAGTCACTGTCACGTTTTCAAATATCTTAATAGCAGCACCCCACTCTCTGTGCTATCAATTTACTGAATTAGTCCATTTTCACACTGCTATAAGGATATTCTCAAGACTGGGTAATTCATGAACAAAGGAAGTTTAATCGACTCACAGTTCTGCGTGGCTCGGGAGACCTCAGGAAATTTACAATCATGGTGGAAGGGAAAGCAGGCACATCTTACATGGTGGCAGTTGAGAGAGACAGCAAGCGAGTTAGAAACTTGCCAAACACTTACAAAACCATTAGATCTCGTGAGAATTCACTCATTATCATGATAACAGCATGAGAGAGACCACCTCCATTATCCCAATCATCCCCCACCAGATTACGCTCTCAACACCTGGGGATTACAATTCGAGATGTGATTTGGGTGGGGATACAGAGTCAAACCATATTAGGGGGATTAGGGCTTCCACACATGAATTTTGGGAGGACTTAAATATATAGTCCATACCTCTCATGTGCTGCATACCAGTATTTCAGTCAATGATGCACTGCATATACTATGGTGTTTTCATAAGATTATAATAGAGTTGAAAAGTTCCTTTTGCCTAGTAACATTGTAGCAAAATGCAATATTCATATTTGTGGTAATTCTGGTATAAACAAACCTACTCTGCTGCCAGTAATATAAATGTGCAGTTCATAAAATTATGTGTAGTAAATAATATTTGATGATGACAACAAACAAGTATTTTGCTGGTTATATATTGTGAAAGGAAAATAAATCTTGGGACCCCAAAATCACTAAGCTAAAGAAAAAAGTTAAGCTGGGAACTGCCTAGGGCAAACCTGCCTCCTATTCAATTCAGAGTTATTTTTCTACTGAGTGACATAAATGTGTATCTGATTAACTCCTTTGCAAAGGGTATTCAGAAACTTAAAAGAACGCGACCATTTGTTTCATCTACCTGTGATCTGGAAGCCCCTTCCTTTGCTTTGAGTTGTCCCACCTTTCTGGAGTGAACCAGTGTTCATCTTACATATATTGATGGATGTCCTTTGTTTCCCTAAAATATATAAA
>NW_022297130.1:0-3401 GCF_002776525.5 Piliocolobus tephrosceles
TCAGCCTCCCAAGTACCTGGGACTACAGGCATGCACCACCATGCTCGACTAATTTTTTGTATTTAGTAGAGACAAGGTTTCACTATGTTGGTCAGTCTTGTCTCAAACTCAGGTGATCCACCCGCCTTGGCCTCCCAAAATGCTGGGATTACAGGCATGAGCCACTGCACCTGTCCATCTTTCTTTTTTTTTTTTTTTTAAGTTTTGTTCTGGAGATCCTGGGATGCATAGACAATGAACATCCTTTTTTGTTTGTTTGTGTGCTTGTTTGTTTGTTTGTTTTGAGATGGAATCTCACTCTGTCACCCAGGCTGGAGTGTAGTAGCATGATGTTGGCTAACTGCAACCTCCACTTCTTGGGTTCAAGCGATTCTCCTGCCTCAGCCTCCTGAGTAGCTGAAATTACAGGAGCCTGCCACCATGCCTGGCTAATTTTTGTATTTTTAGTAGAGATGAGGTTTCACCATGTTGGCCAGGCTGGTCTTGAACTCCTGACCTCAGGTAATCCACCCACCTCTGCCTCCCAAAGTGCCGAGATTACAGGCATGAGCCACCGTGCCCAGGTGTTAATATCTTTTTTAAGTCAGTAACTTTATTTCTTAGAGCAGTTTTAGGTTCACAGCAAAATTGAGAGGAAGGTATAGAGATTTCTCATATGCTCCATGCCTCCCACACATGTGTAGCCTCCCCTATTATTACTATTTTCCACCAGAGTGGTACATTTGTTTTTGTTTTTTTTTTGGGGGGGGGGGGTCTACAGTAATTTTATTGTAACAGAGAAATCTGGCCGCAATAAGTCTACATGGTTAGAGCAGATGGTGGTTCTTTCCAGTGGGTGAAGCCTGAACCCAGCTAGCAGCACACAAAGCCTAGAATATCCTCTTTCCTGGTACCACCCTGCGCCACTGGACTCACGGCGTGAGATGAGTGGCTGTATACCACTTTCAACAAAGGGAGGAGGTCCAACTGGGCAGAGACAACATCCCAACCAGAGAAACTTACACAATCATTCAAGAGGATGCCTAGATAAAGTACAGTTTCCTACTCTCCACTATCCTTTGCTGAGAAAGGTGAGGGTGCGGCATCAGCAGAAAATTATGTTCTTCATTCTTAAATAAATCTCGATAGGATGGAGTTGATGGTCAGTCAAGCAGTAGAATGGGATGAAAATCTGCAGTAGTTAAAAATGTTTGTACATAAGGAAAAGAACAGCAATGACAAGGGAGAAAAAGAGAGCCTTCTCTTTTTCTTACATAAGACAAGAAACTGCATTATTTTCCTTGCTGGAGTGGCAGCAGCCTCATTGGTTTTCATAAAACATCATTTCTGCAGTGCGGCCTGTTGATAAGGTTGCTCCAAGATGGGAGGACAGACACAAGGCCGACTGTTCACGACAGAACTAGGTCTTCTCTCAAAGCCTCTAATGTGTGCTATTTCTCACAAGGAACCTGACACTTCAGTTAAAGCTTCTGAAATATTGCAATGGCATAATTGACAGGTTTTTTGGTGCGATGACTTTCTTGCACATGTAAACTCTTTGAGAAAAGTTGGAGATAAAAGGACAGGCGAGAGAGTTTGGTTTAATGTTCCAGATGCCAGCCACGGATGCCTCTGCCCTGTGTCACTACATGTTCTTTTCGGAGAAACATTCAAATGCTGAGTGTTACACACTGTGGTTGAAAGAAATGATCCACTCACCACCATCCACCCTCTCTCATTGTCTGTGTGAAGCTCTCAATAGCAGAGGCTGAAGACAGAAAGGTTGTCTCTGTTTCCTTGCACCAGGGACATTACTTGGTGACCTGGTGAATGGCATGGGCAAGGTAGCCCACGTTGCCGGAGGTGACCCCTGCCACAGAGATGCGGCTGTCCTTGGTCATGTAGATGGAGAACTCCTTGGTCAGTCGCTCTACCTGTTCAGGCTTTAACCCTGTGAAACAGAACATGCCAATTTGGTCAGTGATGTGTTGCCAGTTGTGGGTGGAACCCTCCTTCTTGAGGTTGGAGACCAGTTGAGTCCGCGTGCCAATGATGCGGTCGGCCATGCCTTTCACTTCATGCAACCATTGTTTTCGCAAATCTGGGGTGTTCAGAATGGCAGCAGCAATCGGGCCCCATTGAGGGGAGGGTTGGAATACATGGGACTGATCAAGATCTTCAACTGTGACTCTACCCTTTTGGCTTCATCCGCATCTTTGCAGACCATAGTGAAGGCTCCTACACGCTCACCATATAAGCCCATGTTCTTGGCGTATGATTGGCAGAGACAAACATTAATGCCCTGTTCGATGAAGTGGCGCACAGCCCAGGCATCCTTATCACCATCACCACTGGCAAAGCCTTGGTAGGCCATGTCAAAGAATGCAAAGAGATTCCTTTTCTTCACCACTGTTGCTATTTCCTTCCATTGTTCCGGACGCGGGTCCACTCCCGTGGGATTGTGGGCGCAGGCATGCAGAAGAAGAACACTCTGCTCTGGTATTTTTGAAATATCCTCCATAGCACCTGTGAAGTCAAAACCGCAAGTCTTGGGGTCATAATACCGATAACCTTGTAGCTGCATGCCAGCATCCCTGAAGATGGGTGTGTGGTTTCCCCAGGTTGGTTAGGGCAGAAAGACATCTCGGCTGAACTTAAAAAATCTTTGCAGAAAACTGGCTCCGATCCTTAAGGCTCCAGTTCCAGAAATGGTCTGCACAGTGACAAACTGGCCACTCTTCAAGACTTCGCTGTTCTCACCCAGGGCTAGTTCTGCAGATGCCTTGCAAAATTCAGCCAGTCCCCCAATGGGCAGGTATTCCTTGTCCAAATTTTTTGCGGCAATCTGGGCCTCTGCCTTGGGGACGCTAGGCAGCACATAAGGCTTTCCTCTATCATCCCGGTAGGCACCGACTCTCAGATTCATCTTTTTGCTATTGGTGTCCCTCTTAAAGGCTTCAGTGACTCCCAGAATGGGATCTGGAGGTCCCATTTCCACATGGGTCCACCAGGAGCTGGCTCTGGCAGAGGCCGTGGCGGCGAGGCCCGGGTGGAAGGCGGCAGCGAACCCGGAGAGGACACCGCCGGAGTGCAGCAGGGCCATGGTGGACGGTAGGAGGGCAGTGGGCCGCCGCAGGACGGAGCAGAGGGCGAGCAGACACACACACACACAGGGAGCCAGCTCCTGTGGAACCAGAGTGGTACATTTGTTGCAACTGATGAACCTACATTGACACATTCTAATCACTCAAAGTTCATAGTTTACTTCAGGCTTCACTCTTGATGGTGTACGATCTGTGAATTTGCACAAATGTATAATGATATGTATCTATTATTATAATATTATTGACAGAACAGTTTCACTGCCCTAAAAAGTCTCTATAATATGCCTGTTCATCTCTCACTTTCTCCCTGGCAACTCC
>NW_022297131.1:0-12547 GCF_002776525.5 Piliocolobus tephrosceles
AATGATTGCCATTCTAACTGGTGTGAGATGGTATCTCATTGTGGTTTTGATTTGCATTTCTCTGATGGCCAGTGATGATGAGCATTTTTTCATGTGTCTGTTGGCTGTATGAATGTCTTCTTTTGAGAAATGTCTGTTCATATCCTTTCCCCACTTTTGGATGATGCTCATGGATAGGAAGAATCAATATCGTGAAAATGGCTATACTGCCCAAGGTTATTTATAGATTCAATGCCATTCCCATCAAGCTACCAATGAGTTTCTTCACCGAATTGGAAAAAACTGCTTTAAAGTTCATATGGAACCAAAAAAGAGGCCGCATTGCCAAGACAATCCTAAGTCAAAAGGACAAAGCCGGAGGCGTCACGCTACCTGACTTCAAACTATACTACAAGGCTACAGTAACCAAAACAGCATGGTACTGGTACCACAACAGAGATATAGACCAATGGAACAGAACGGAGCCTTCAGAAATAATGCCACACATCTACAACCCTCTGATCTTTGACAAACCTGACAAAAACAAGAAATGGGGAAAGGATTCCCTATTTAATAAATGGTGCTGGGAAAATTGGCTAGCCATAAGTAGAAAGCTGAAACTGGATCCTTTCCTTACTCCTTATACGAAGATTAATTCAAGATGGATTAGAGACTTAAATGTTAGACCTAATACCATAAAAAACCCTAGAAGAAAATCTAGGTAGTACCATTCAGGACATAGGCATGGGCAAGGACTTCATGTCTAAAACACCAAAAGCAATGGCAGCAAAAGCCAAAATTGACAAATGGGATCTAATTAAACTAAAGAGCTTCTGCACAGCAAAAGAAACTACCATCAGAGTGAACAGGCAACCTACAGAATGGGAGAAAATTTTTGCAATCTACTCATCTGACAAAGGGCTAATTTCCAGAATCTACAAAAACTTTCACCTTTTTAACTGAAGATATTTCCTTTATCATCATAGGCCTCCATGTGATCCAAAGTAGCCCTTCTCAGTTTCCTCAAAGACAGTTCTAATGGACTGCTCCACGAAACATAAGTGTAACTCTGTGAGATGAATTCACACATCACCAAGAATTTTCTAAGGAAGTGTCTTTCTAGTTTTTGTCTGAGAATATTTCCTTTGTCACCGAAAGCTTCATTGCGCTAAGTATCCCATTGCAGATATGAAGAAAACTGTGTCAGCAAACAGATCACTGAAGAGAAACGTGTAACTCTGTGAGTGGCATTGACACATGGCAATGCAGTTTCTCAGAAGGCTTCTTTCCAGTTTTTCTCTGAGGATATTCCTTTTTCACCATAGCCCTCAATGAGCTCCCAAATATCACTTTGCAGAATCCACAACAACAGTGTTAGCAAACTGTTCCAAGTATGGAAGGGTGGAACTCTGTGTGATCAAGTCACCCATCAGAAAGCAATCTCTATGGGAGCTTCTCTCTAGTTATTATCTGAGGATATTTCCTTTTTCACCATGGGCCCCAATGGGCTCCCAAATATCTCTTATAAGATTCCACCAAAAGAGTTTTAGCAAACTGCTTCCTGAGTAGTAAGTTGGAACTCTGTGAGATGAATTCAGAGATCACAAAGAAGTTTCTTAGAAAGCTTCTTTCACGTTTTTAACTGATGATATTTCCTTTATCAGCATAGGCCTCAATGCAATCCAAAGTAGCGCTTCTCAGGTTCCTCAAAGATAGTGCTAATGGACTGCTACACTAAACATAACTGTAACTCTGAGAGATGAATTCACACATCACCAAGAAGTTTCTAAGAAAGCTTCTTTCTAGTTTTGGTCTGACATTATTTCCTTTGTCACCATAAGCTTCATTGCGCTAAGAAGTATCCCATTGCAGATTTCAAGAAAACTCTGTCAGCAAACTGATCACTGAAGAGAAACGTGTAACACTGCGAGTTGCATTCACACATGGCAAAGCAGTTTCTGAGAAGGCTTCTTTCCAGGTTTTCTCTGAGGATATTTCCTTTTTCACCATAGCCCTCAATGAGCTCCCAAATATCACTTTGCAGAATCCACGACAACAGTGTTAGCAAACTGTGCCAAGAAGGAAAGAATGGAACTCTGTGAAGAAGTCACACATCCGAAAGCAATCTCTCAGTAAACTTCTCTCTAGTTATTATCTGAGGATATTTCCTTTTTCACCATGGGCCCCAATGGGCTCCCAAATATCACTTAGCAGATTCCACCAAAAGAGTGTTAGCAATCTGCTTCCCGAGGACTAAGTTGGAACCCTGTGAGATGAATTCAGAGATCACAAAGAAGTTTCTCAGAAAGCTCTTTCCCGTTTTTAACTGATAATATTTCCTTTATCAGCATAGGCCTCAATGCGATCCAAAGTAGCCCTTCCCAAGCACCTCAAAGACACTGCTAATGGACTGCTCCACGAAACAGAAGTGTAACTCTGTGAGAGGAATTCACACATCACCAAGAAATTTCTAAGAAAGCTTCTTTCCTGTTTTGGTCTGATGATATTTCCTGTCACCGTAAGCTTCATTGCGCTAAGAAATATCCCATTGTCGATTTCAAGAAAACTGTGTCAGCAAACTGATCCCTGAAGAGAAACGTGTAACTCTGTGAGTTGCATTAGGACATCACAAAACAGTATCTCAGAAGGCTTCTTTCCAGTTTTTCTCTGAGGATACTTCCTTTTTCCCCATAGCCCTCAATGAGCTCCCAAATATCACTTCACAGAATCCACGACAACAGTGTTAGCAAAGTGTTCCAAGAAGAGAAGGGTAGAACTCTGTGTAATGAATTCACACATCATACAGCAATCTCTCAGAAAGCTTTTCTCTAGTTATTATGTGAGGATATTTCCTTTTTCACCATGGGCCCCAATGGGCTCCAGAATATCACTTAGCAGATTCCACCAAAGGAGTGATAGCAAAGTGCTTCCTGAGGACTAAGCTGGAACTTTGTGAGGTGATTTCACAGATCACAAAGAAGTTTCTCAGAAAGCTTCTTTCACGTTTTTAAGTAATGCTATTTACTTTATCAGCATTGGCCTCATTGCGATCCGAAGTATCCCTTCTCACATTCCTCAAAGACAGTGCTAATGGACTGCTCCACGAAACATAAGTGTAACTCTATGAGATGAATTCACACATCCCCAAGAAGTTTCTAGGAAAGCTTCTTTCTAGGTTTGGTCTGAGGATATTTCCTCTGTCACCATAAGCTTCCTTGCACTAAAAAGTGTCCCATTGCAGATTTCAAGAAAACTGTGTCAGCAAACTGATCACTGAAGGGAAACGTGTAACTCTGTGAGTTGCATTCACACATGGCATTGCAGTTTCTCAGAAGGCTTCTTTCCAGTTTTTCTCTGAGGAAATTTCCTTTATCACCATAGCCTTCAATGAGCTCGCAAATACAACTTGCAGAATACACGGCAACAATGTTAGCAAACTGTTCCAAAAACAGACGGGTGGAACTCTGTGTGATGAAGTGACCCATCAGAAAGCAATCTCTCAGAAAGCTTCTCTCTAGTTATTATGTGAGGATACTTCCTTTTTCACCATGGGCCCCAATGGGCTCCCAAATATCACTTAGCAGATTCCACCAAAAGAGTGTTAACAAACTGCTTTCTGAGGACTAAGTTGAAACTCTGTGAGATGAATTCACATATCAAAAAGAAGTTTCTCAGAAAGATTCTTTCACGTTGTTAACTGATGATATTTCCTTTATCAGCGTAGGCATCAATGCGATTCAAAGTAGCCCTTCTCAGGTTCCTCAAAGACAGTGCTAATGGACTGCTCCACGAAGCATAAGTGTAACTCTTTGAGATGAATTCACACATCACCAAGATATTTCTAAGAAAGCTTCTTTCTAGTTTTGGTCTGAGGCTATTTCCTTTGTTACCATAAGCTTCATTACCCTAAGAAGTATCCCATTGCAGATTTCTAGAAAATTGTGTCAGCAAACTGATCACTGAAAAGAAACGTGTAACTCTGTGAGTTGCATTCACACATGGCAATGCAGTTTCTCAGAAGGCTTCTTTCCAGTTTTTCATTTCCTTTTTCACCATAGCCTTCAATGAGATACCAAATATCACTTTGTAGAATCCACGACAACAGTGTTAGCAAACTGTTCCAAGAACTGAAGGTTGGAATTCTGTGTGATGAAGTCTCACAACAGAAAGTAATCTCTCAGAAAGCTTCTCTCTGGTTATTATCTGACGATATTTCCTTTTTCACCATGGGCCCCAATGGGCTCCCAAATATCACTTACCAAATTCCACCAAAAGAGTGTTAGCAAACTGCTTCCTGAGGACTAAGTTGGAACACCATGAGATGAATTCACATATCAAAAAGAAGTTTCTCAGAAAGCTTCTTTCACGTTTTTAATTGATGATATATCCTTTATCAGCATAGGCCTCAATGCGATCCAAAGTAGCCCTTCTCAGGTTCCTCAAAGACAGTGCTAATGGACTGCTCCACGAAACGTAAGTGTAACTCTGTGAGATGAATGCACACATCACCAAGAAGTTTCTAAGAAAGCTTCTTTCTAGTTGTGGTCTGAGAAAATTTCCTATGTCACCGTAAGCTTCATTGCGCTAAGAAGTATCCCATTGCAGATTTCAAGAAAACTTTGTCAGCAAAGTGATCACTGAAGAGAAACATGTAACTCTGTGAGTTGCATTCACATATCACAATACAGTTTCTGAGAAGGCTTCTTTCCAGTTTTACTCTGAGGATATTTCCTTTTTCACCAGAGCCCTAAATAAGCTCCCACATATCAGTTTGCAGAATACATGACAACAGTGTTAGCAAACTGTGCCAAGAAGGGAAGGGTGGAACTCTGTGTGATGAAGTCACACAGCAGAAAGCAATCTCTCAGAAAGCTTCTCTCTAGTTATTATCTGAGGATATTTCCTTTTTCACCATAGGCCCCAAAGGGCTCCCAAATATCACTTAGCAGATTCCACCAAAAGAGTGTTAGCAAACTGCTTCCTGAGGACTATGTTGGAACTCTGTGAGATGAATTCACAGATCACAAAGGAGTTTCTCAGAAAGCTTCTTTCACGTTTTTAACTGATGATATTTCCTTTATCAGCGTGAGCCTCAATGCAATCCAAATTCGCCCTTCTCAGGTTCCTCAAAGATAGTGCTAATGGACTGCTCCACGAAATATAAGTGAAACTCTGTGAGATGAATTCACACATCACCAAGAAGTTTCTAAGAAAGCTTCTTTCTAGTTTTGGTCTGAGAATATTTCCTTTGTCACCATAAGCTTCATTGTGCTAAGAAGTATCCCATTGCAGATTTGAAGGAAACTGTGTCAGCAAACTGATCACTGAAGAGAAACGTGTAACTCTGTGAGTTGCATTCACACATGTCAATGCTGTTTCTCAGAGGCTTCTTTCCAGTTTTTCTCTGATGATATTTCCTTTCTCACCATAGCCCTCAATGAGCTCCCAAATATCACTTTGCAGAATCCAAGACAACAGTGTTAGCAAACTGTGTCAAGAAGGGAAGGGTGGAACTCCGTGTGATGAAGTCACACATCAGAAAGCAATCTCTCAGAAAGCTTCTCTCTAGTTACTATCTGAGGATATTTTCTTTTTCACCATGGGCCCAAAGGGGTTCCCAAATATCACTTAGCAGATTCCACCAAAAGAGTATTAGCAAACTGCTTCTTAAAGACTAAGTTGGAACTCTGTGAGACGCATTCACAGATCACAAAGAAGTTTCTCAGAAAACTTGTTTTACGTTTTTAACTGATGATATTTCCTATATCACCGTTGGCCTCCATGTGATCCAAAGTAGCCCTTCCCAGGCATCTCAAAGACACTGCTAATGGACTGCTCCACGAAACATAGGTGTAACTATGTGAGAAGAATGCACACATCATTAAGAAGTTTCTACGAAATCTTCTTTCTAGTTTTGGTCTGAGAATATTTCCTTTGTCTGCGTAAGCTTCATTGCGCTAAGAAGTATCCCATTGCATATTTCAAGAAAACTGTGTAAGCAAACTGATCACTGAGGAGAAACATGTAACTCTATGAGTTGCATTCACACATGGCAATGCAGTTTCTCAGAAGGCTTCTTTCCAGTTTTTCTCTGAGGATATTTCCTTTTTCACCATAGCCCTTAATGAGCTCCCAAACATCGCTTTGCAGAATCCATGACAACAGTGTTAGCACACTGTTCCAAGAAGGGAAGGGTGGAACTCTGTGTGATGAAGACACATATCAGAAAACAATCTCTCAGAAAGCTTCTCTCTAGTTATTATCTGAGGATATTTCCTTTTTCACCATGGGCCCCAATGCGCTCCCAAATATCACTTATAAGATTCCACCAAAAGAGTGTTAGCAATCTGCTTCCCGAGGACTAAGTTGAAACTCTGTGAGATGAATTCAGAGATCACAAAGAAGTTTCTCAGAAAGCTTCTTTCACGTTTTTAACTGATGATATTTCCTTTATCAGCATAGGCCTCAATACGATCCAAAGTAGCCCTTCCCAGGCACCTCAAAGACACTGCTAAGGGACCTCTCCATGAAACAGAAGTGTAACTCTGTGAGAGGAATTCACACATCGCCAAGAAGTTTCTAAGAAAGCTTCTTTCTAGTTTTGGTCTGAGGATATTTCCTGTCACCGTAAGCTTCATTGCGCTAAGAAATATCCCATTGTAGATTTCAAGAAAACTGTGTCAGCAAACTGATCCCTGAAGAGAAACGTGTAACTCTGTTAGTTGCATTCACACATCACAAAACAGTATCTCAGAAGGCTTCTTTCCAGTTTTTCTCTGAGGAAATTTCCTTTATCACCATAGCCTTCAATGAGCTCGCAAATATCACTTTGCAGAATACACGACAACTATGTTAGCAAACTGTTTCAAAAAGGGATGGGTGGGACTCTGTGTGATGAAGTGACCCATCAGAAAGTAATCTCTGAGAAAGCTTCTCTCTAGTTATTATATGAGGATATTTCCTTTTTCACCATGGGGCCCAATGGGCTCCCAATATCACTTAGCAGATTCCACCAAAAGAGTGTTAGCAAACTGCTTCCTGAGGACTAAGTTGGAACTCTGTGAGATGAATTCACAGATCACAAAGAAGTTTCTCAGAAAGATTCTTTCACGTTTTAAAATGATGATTTTCTTTTATCAGCATAGGCTTCAATGCGACCCAAGGTAGCCGTTCTCAGGTTCCGCAAAGACAGTGCCAATGGACTGCTCCACGAAACATGAGTGTAACTCTATGAGATGAATTCACACATCACCAAGAAGTTTCTAAGAAAGCTTCTTTCTAGTTTTGGTCAGAGGATATTTCCTTTGTCACCGTAAGCTTCATTGTGCTAAGAAGTATCCCATTGCAGATTTCAAGAACACAGTGTCAGCAAACTGATCTCTGAAGAGAAACGTGTAACTCTGTGAATTGTATTCACACATAGCAATGCAGTTTCTCTGAAGGATTCTTTCCACTTTTTCACTGAGGATATTTCCTTTTTCATCATAGCCCTCAATGAGCTCCCAAATATCACTTTGCAGAATCCACGACAACAGTGTTAGCAAAGTGTTCCAAGAAGGGAAGGGTGGGACTCTGTGTGATGCAGTCACATATCAGAAAGCAATCTCTCAGAAAGCTTCTCTCTAGTTATTATCTGAGTATATATCCTTTTTCACCATGGGCCTCATTGGTCTTCCATATATCACTTAGGAGATTCCACCAAAAGAGTGTTAGCAAACTGCTTTCTGAGGACTAAGTTGGAACTCTGTGAGATGAATTCACCGATCACAAAGAAGTTTCTCAGAAAGCTTCTTTCACATTTTTAACAGTTAATATTTCGTTTATCAGGGCAAGCCTCAATGCGATCCAAAGTAGCGCTTCTCAGGTTCCTCAAAGACAGTGCTAATGGACTGCTCCACGAAACATAAGTGTAACTCTGTGAGATGAATTCACACATCACCAACAAGTTTCTAGGAAAGCTTCTTTCTAGTTTTGGTCTGAGGCTATTTCCTTTGTCACCATAAGCTTCATTGCGCTAAGAAGTATCCCATTGCAGAATTCAAGAAAACTGTGTCAGCAAACTGATCACTGAAGAGAAACGTGTAAGTCTGTGAGGTGCATTCACACATCACAATTAAGTTTCTCAGAAGGCTTCTTTCCCGTTTTTCTCTGAGGATATTTCTTTTTTCACCATAGCCCTCAATGAGCTCCCAAATATCACTTTGCAGAATCCACGACAACAGTGTTAGCAAACTGTTCCAACAAGGGAAGGGTGGAACTCTTTGTGATTAAGTCATACATCAGAAAGTAATCTCTCAGAAAGTTTCTCTCTAACTATTATCTGAGTGTATTTCCTTTTTCACCATGGGCCCCAATGGGCACCCAAATATCACTTAGCGGATTCCACCAAAAGATTGTTAGCAAACTGCTTCCGATGGACTGAGTTGTAACTCTGTGAGATGAATTCACAGATCACAAATAATTTTTTCAGAAAGCTTCTTTCATATTTTTAACTGATGTTATTTCCTTTATCAGCAAAGGCCTCAATGCGATCCAATGTAGCCCTTCTCAGGTACTCAAAGACAATGTTAATGGACTGCTCCACGAAACGTAAGTGCAACTCTGTGAGATGACTTCACACATCACCAAGAATTTTCTAAGAAAGCTTCCTTTTAGTTTTGATCTGAGGATATTTCCTTTGTCACCATAAGTTTCATTGCGCTAAGAATTATCCCATGCAGATTTCAAGAAAAATGTGTCAGCCAACTGATCACTGAAGAGAAACGTGTAACTCTGTGAGTTGCCTTCACACATCACTGTGCAGTTTCTCAGAAGGCTCCTTTCCCGTTTTTCTCTGAGGATATTTCCTTTATCTCCATAGCCCTCAAACAGCTCCCAAATATCACTTTGCAGAATCCACGACAATAGTGTTATGAAACTGTTCCAAGAAGGGAAGGGTGGAACTCTGTGTGTTGAAGTCACACATCAGAAAGCAATCTCTCAGAAAACTTCTCTCTACCTATTATCTGAGGATATTTCCTTTTTCACCATGGGCCCCTATGGGCTCCCATGTATCACTTAGCAGATTCCACCGAAAGAGTGTTAGCAAACTGCTTACTGAGGACTAAGTTGGAACTCTGTGAGTTGAATTCACAGATCAGAAAGAAGTTTCTCAGAAAACTTCTTTCACGTTTTTAACTGATAATATTTCCTTTATCAGCATAGGATTCAATGCGTTCCAAAGTAGCCCTTCTCAGGTTCCTCAAAGGCAGTGCTAATGGACTGCTCCACGAAACATAAGTGTAACTCTGTGAGATGAATTCACACATCACCAAGAACTTTCCAACAAAGCTTCTTTCTACTTTTGTTCGGAGGATATTTCCTTTGTCACCGTAAGCTTCATTGCGCCAAGGAGTATCCCATTGCAGATTTCAAGAAAACAGGGTCAGCAAACAGATCTTTGAAGAGAAACGTGTAACTGTGTGAGTTGCATTCACCCATGGCAATGCAGTTTCTCTGAAAGCTTCTTTCCACTTTTTCACTGAGGATATTTCCTTTTTCACCATAGCCCTCAATGAGTTCCAAAATATCACTTTGCAGAATCCACGACAACAGTGTTAACAAACTGTCCCAAGAAGGGAAGGGTGGAACTCTGTGTGATGAAGTCACACATCAGAAAGCAATCCTTAGGAAGCTTCTCTCTAGTTATTATCTGCGGATATTTCCTTTTTCACCGTGCGTCCCAATAGGCTCGCAGATATCACTTATAAGATTCCACCATGGCCCTCAATGAAACTCGGTGAGATGAATCACTTAGCAGATTCCACCAAAAGAGTGTTAGCAAACTGCTTCCTGAGGACTGAGTTGAAACTCGGTGAGATGAATTCAGAGATCACAAAAAGTTTCTCAGAAAGTTTCTTTCACGTTTTTAACTGATGTTATTTCCTTTATTAGCGAAGGCTTCAATGCGATCCAATGCAGCCCTTCTCACGTTCCTCAAAGACAATGCTAATGGACTGCTCCATGAAACGTCAGTGTAATTCTGTGAGATGACTTCACACATCACCAAGAAGTTTCTACGAAAGCTTCATTTTAGTTTTGATCTGAGGATATTTCCTTTGTCACCATAAGCTTCATTGTGCTAAGAAGTATCCCATGCAGATTTCAAGAAAACTGTGTCAGCAAACTGATCACCGAAGAGAAACTTGCAAGTCTGTGAGTTGCATTCACACATCGCAATTAAGTTTCTCAGAAGGCTTCTTTCCCGTTTTTCTCTGAGGATATTTCCTTTTTCACCATAGCCCTCAATGAGCTCCGAAATATCACTTTGCAGAATCCACGACAACAGTGTTAGCAAACTGTTCCAACAAGGGAAGGGTGGAACTCTTTGTGATTAAGTCATACATCAAAAAGTATTCCTCAGAAAGTTTCTCTCTAGCTATTATGTGAGGATATTTCCTTTTTCACCATGGGCCCCAATGGGTTCCCAAATATCACTAAGCAGATTCCACCAAAAGAGTGTTAGCAAACTGATTCCTGTGGAGTGAGTTGGAACTCTGTGAGATGAATTCACAGATCACAAATAATTTTTTCAGAAAGCTTCTTTCACGTTTTTTTTTTTATTATTATACTTTAAGTTCTAGGGTACATGTGCATAATGTGCAGGTTTGTTACATATGTATATATGTGCCATGTTGGTGTGCTGCACCCATCAACTCGTCAGCACTCATCAATTCATCATTTATATCAGGTATAACTCCCCAATGCAATCCCTCCCCCCTCCCCCCTCCCCGTGATAGGCCCCAGTGTGTGATGTTCCCCTTCCCAAGTCCAAGTGAGCTCATTGGTCAGTTCCCACCTATGAGTGAGAACATGCAGTGTTTGGTTTTCTCTTCTTGTGATAGTTTGCTAAGAATGATGGTTTCCAGCTGCATCCATGTCCCTACAAAGGACACAAACTCATCCTTTTTTATGGCTGCATAGTATTCCACGGTGTATATGTGCCACATTTTCTTAATCCAGTCTGTCACTGATGGACATTTGGGTTGATTCCAAGTCTTTGCTATTGTGAATAGTGCTGCAATAAACATACGTGTGCATGTGTCTTTGTAGTAGCATAATTTATAATCCTTTGGGTATATACCCAGTAGTGGGATGGCTGGGTCATATGGTACATCTAGTTCTAGATCTTTGAGGAATTGCCATACTGTTTTCCATAATGGTTGAACTAGTTTACAATCCCACCAACAGTGTAAAAGTGTTCCTATTTCTCCACATCCTCTCCAACACCTGGTGTTTCCTGATTTTTTAATGATTGCCATTCTAACTGGTGTGAGATGGTATCTCATTGTGGTGTTGATTTGCATTTCTCTGATGGCGAGTGATGATGAGCATTCTTTCATGTGTCTGTTGGCTGTATGAATGTCTTCTTTTGAGAAATGTCTGTTCATATCCTTTGCCCACTTTTTGATGGGGTTGTTTGTTTTTTTCTTGTATATTTGTTTGAGTTCTTTGTAGGTTCTGGAAATTAGCCCTTTGTCAGATGAGTAGATTGCAAAAATGTTCTCCCATTCTGTAGGTTGCCTGTTCACCCTGATGGTAGTTTCTTTTGCTGTGCAGAAGCTCTTTAGTTTAATTAGATCCCATTTGTCAATTTTGGCTTTTGCTGCCGTTGCTTTTGGTGTTTTAGACATGAAGTCCTTGCCCATGACTATGTCCTGAATGGTACTACCTAGATTTTCTTCTAGGGTTTTTATGGTATTAGGTCTAACATTTAAGTCTCTAATCCATCTTGAATTAATCTTCATATAAGGAGTAAGGAAAGGATCCAGTTTCAGCTTTCTACTTATGGCTAACCAATTTTCCCCGCACCATTTATTAAATAGGGAATCCTTTCCCCATTTCTTGTTTCTCTCAGGTTTGTCAAAGATCAGATGGTTGTAGATGTGTGGCATTATTTCTGAGGACTCTGTTCTGTTCCATTGGTCTATATCTCTGTTTTGATAGCAGTACCATGCTGTTTTGGTTACTGTAGACTTGTAGTATAGTTTGAAGTCAGGTAGCGTGACGCCTCCTGCTTTGTCCGTTTGACTTAGGATTGTCTTGGCAATGCGGGCTCTTTTTTGGTTCCATATGAACTTTAAAGCAGTTTTTTCCAATTCTGTGAAGAAACTCATTGGTAGCTTGATGGGGATGGCATTGAATCTATAAATAACCTTGGGCAGTATGGCCATTTTCACGATATTGATTCTTCCTATCCATGAGCATGGTATGTTCTTCCATTTGTTTGTGTCCTCTTTCATTTCACTGAGCAGTGGTTTGTAGTTCTCCTTGAAGAGGTCTTTTACATCCCTTGTAAGTTGGATTCCTAGGTATTTTATTCTCTTGGAAGCAATTGTGAATGGAAGTTCATTCCTGATCTGGCTCTCTGTTTGTCTGTTACTGGTGTATAAGAATGCTTGTGATTTTTGCATATTAATTTTGTATCCTTTATCATTTTTTATTGCATCTATTTGATTCCTCTCTCTTTTCTTCTGTATTAGTCTTGCTAGCGGTCTGTCAATTTTGTTGATCTTTTCAATAAACCAAC
>NW_022297133.1:0-4974 GCF_002776525.5 Piliocolobus tephrosceles
ACTTTAAGTTCTAGGGTACATGTGCATAACGTGCAGGTTTGTTACATATGTATACATGTGCCATGTTGGTGTGCTGCACCCATCAACTCGTCAGCACCCATCAATTCATCATTTATATCAGGTATAACTCCCCAATGCAATCCCTCCCCCCACCCCCTCCCCATGATAGGCCCCATTGTGTGATGTTCCCCTTCCCGAGTCCAAGTGAGCTCATTGTTCAGTTCCCACCTATGAGTGAGAACATGCGGTGTTTGGTTTTCTCTTCTTGTGATAGTTTGCTAAGAATGATGGTTTCCAGCTGCGTCCATGTCCCTACAAAGGACGCAAACTCATCCTTTTTTATGGCTGCATAGTATTCCATGGTGTATATCAACTTTTAAAAATAAAAAGATATCTGTAAATTTCAATTGTGTCTAATGACAGACTTCAGGCAAAACCGTAATATGGGAAAATAGAGGGAAAACATGGAGCAAATTTTCTGTGACATCATCCCATGTGTCTTTTTCCCTCCCTTCTCATCAGGACATACTCTCCTCATGTGTCTCACGTGTCTAATGTGTCATGTGTCTTCATGTGTCTACTCATGTTGTTTAGACTTTCATCCAAGATTAAATTAATGTAATAAGTATGAAGCACATAGGTTTAGATGGAGAGCCCTGTAATTTTTTTTCTATGTTGATTTATACCCAGTTTAATTTGCTTCACTTTTCTTAAAAATCATTGTATACCAAAGTGTAATAAATATAGTGCATTAGTGCATTTACCATTTTAGAGGCATTTGCATTGCAAGAAAGGATCATAAAAAAAAAAAAAAAACAACTTTTAAGGTTCAGAGATAAATTTTTGCTTATTGAATTTTAGGTGTTAAAGAGATATATTTGAGAAGGATCTGTTTCAGAGCCCAAGTTACACTACAAACATACTTTCACCATAAACATGAAAGTTTCTTCTTTTATTGACTATCGGTTAAACAATGACCAATACGGTTTTCTGATTAGCTTTTGATTATCTCTTTTAAAATGATGTCGTTAAACATTAACATGCCCTTATCAATTGGAATATTTTGAAAAACATAGTGGCTCTAAGACGCCAGGGCTTTTTAATCTGTTGAAGAAATTAACTGATTTTAGCATTTATATTTTGGTCATAAACTACAAAACAAAGGTATTTTTGTTATTAATCTAAATACATGATGAAATATGTAAAGTCAATGAATATAAACTATATAGAATGTTATTTGTCAGGAATTCTGAATCCTTAAGTAGCTGCCAGTTGAGCTATGCCACCGTTGATTTATTCTTTATTCTTGAGATCCTTATCTCTTTTGAGAAAGTGTGGTATTGCCCATTTTAACCAATAAGGGGTCTTCCTTATCAACTGCCACTGGACAAAGGAATAGGCTTTTAAGTACTGACAGGAATATCAGAGACAAAATTTGGACATGAAATACATACCTTGCCTAATTATTTATTCTACAATCTTTGAATGTCTTCCTCTCCATTTTAAATATCCACTTGAATGGGTAAATTCAGTGTCTAAGTTTGCTTCAGTCTACTACTGGACCAAAAGTCTGCTACCCATATATTTTTAAACATATTATTATATCAACATATTATGAGGTGTTCCCTAAGCAGCCAATTCAGCAAGAATTGCAATTATACTTTGTGCCCTCTGGATAATCATCTATAAATACATATTGATATAATACCTCCAGACATTTGTCAATATTACCTATGCGATTCTTGGATATTTTAATGTGAATTGATTAGCTCCATGAGGGATATGGAATACTTGGACTCCAGTCATGGATCATGGAATATTTGGACCCTAGTCATGAATAAGTTTTTTAAAGATTCAGTGTGTTAAAATAATAAAAACGAAGATGATGAAGAAAAGGAATAAAAGCAGTGAGAAGTGTTTCCAATGAAACATAATCCAATAAGACATGTTTTGTACTTTTTACAGCAAGAACTTAGTTTGTTTCTAGTCTTTCATATGTTTATCTATTCCATTGTTATTCAGGTCTTACCAAGTATTGGTTGGCATGGCTCCTACTGCTGCAGATAAAGCACTGCCGTGGATATAGTGAAAATAAGCAGAAAAAAGAAACCAAATATCTGCCTACTTAGGCTTTGAATTTCAGAAAATAAGCACAGTGTGAATGCAATAAAACAGTAGAAGATAGTGATAGTGATGATGAGCCACTTAGACTTCCCAAATACCTCCTTTCCAATGCTATAGTTCCACTTTTTGTGATAATCGCTCCAATTATAACCATGAAAATAAAGTCAGTTGAAAATTGAGATGATGTTGAATTTCAATATCACGGACAATGTGTGTCACAGTCTTGTTTCCATCAGTCTAAGGTCACAGAAATGCCATCCTTCAGTATGGTTGTTACAGCCTCACAGAATACCCTTGTGCTCTGTGAACTAGAAAATATGGTATCAGAATTTGTCTAACCTAGGTTTTCTTATCACAGAGTTACCATTCTAATGGGAAATAAAAGACTAAGACTTGAAAATAAATCAAGAGTATAACCTACAAAAGGATATCTAGAAATATTTTAGATATGTGTCTTCAAAGGTAGATCTGAAAATGGATATAAAATAATGTGTTATATATACACAATGGAATACTATTCAGTCCTTAAAAAGCAGCCATGTCATTTGTAATGACATGGATAAACTTAAAGAATATTATGTGAAGTGAAACAAGCCTGGCACAGAAGACAAATACTGCATGCTGTCACTCTTATATGTGAAATCTTAAAAGTTAAACTCATAAAAATAGAGAGTAAAATGATGATTACCTGGGACTGAAGTTGTGGGGAGGGATATTGGTCAAAGAATACAAAATTTCAGTTAGATAGAGGAAAAAATTTCGAGAGATCTACATATATCATATTGACTATAGTTAATAACAATGTATTATATTCTTGAAAGAAATGAACCCGAGTAAGAAGCTACTAAAAGAGAGAAGAAAGCATTGTTTTCCAAACAGAACATAATGTTATATAAAAATCTAGAGGCTTAAAGGCACATAATGCTTCTCAATGGGCATCGCCTTGCTGATGTGATAAAAGAATAAAATTTCACTCTGCAAAAGAACCACTGCTCTACTGAAACATGCTTCAATGTGAATTATTAGTACCTTTCTGGGTAACTGTCCTTTCTTTTAAATTTTTAATTTCAACAAAACTTCTAGCTATATTAATGCATTAAATGAGATTATAGTTGAGTCTTAGTGGCCTGGAATCCAAATGTCCTTTTGTGGTGAAAGACAATTTAAGAATCTAGATCTGATTCTTCATATCACAAATTTCCAATTTAAGATTTAAAGTTAAATCTTATTTTGTAAAATATATTATTATTTGTGTTTAGTTGTTTATTTTTTATTTTTATGGGTACATATAGCATTACACATATGGTACATATTTATGGGGTACATGTAATGTTTTGGTAATAATGTGATGATGTAATGTTTCGTAATGTGTAATGATCAACCGGGGTAATTTGGGCATCCTTGTGTTAGAAAAATCCACTTCCTCTCTTTTATTTATTTTAAAATGTATAATAAATTAATGATACTGTGCTAACAGATACTAGATCTTACTCATTCTATCTAATGCTTTTAGCAGCACTAATCACAATAGCCAAGCTGTGGATTGAACCAATTGTCCAACATGGGATTAAAGGATAATTTAACATTATCCAGTCATTAAAAATTAATTAAATCTTGTCATTTGCAATAACAGGGATGGAACTGGAGGACATTATATTAAGTTAAATAAGCCAGGCACAGAAAGATAGATATTGCATGTTCTCACTCATATGTGGGAGCACAAAAAAAGTTACACACACCGAGAACAGAATAATGGTTGCCAGAGGCTGTGAAGAATATAAGGGATGTGGGGAATTGAGAGGGCATAATATTATATTATTTAGCAGTCTTTTTAACTTTAGTCTTTATGTAATTTTAGCTTTCATTATTCACTTTGAAAGGAATCATCTAAACATCTAATAATAATAATAATAAACAGTCATCTAATCTGAATAGCCTTTCCTGAAAACCTGGCTAGAAAGTCTACTGAAGGCAACTATTTCATTACCGTGATAGAATATAAAGTTTTCCAAATTTTCTCATCTTTGTGTTATATTCTGTAAAGATCTAAAAAAACTGAAAAGACGAGAGTCAAATTAAAACTTCAGAAAATACAGATTCGAAAGAATGTAAATAACATCACTTTAGGTTGAAGAGAATAAGAATGGAACAGAACGGAGCCCTCAGAAATAATGCCACACATCTACAACCATCTGATCTTTGACAAACCTGACAAAAACAAGAAATGGGGAAAGGATTCCCTATTTAATAAATGGTGCTGGGAAAATTGGCTAGCCATAAGTAGAAAGCTGAAACTGGATCCTTTCCTTACTCCTTATACGAAGATTAATTCAAGATGGATTAGAGACTTAAATGTTAGACCTAATACCATAAAAACCCTAGAAGAAAATCTAGGTAGTACCATTCAGGACATAGGCATGGGCAAGGACTTCATGTCTAAAACATCAAAAGCAACGGCAGCAAAAGCCAAAATTGACAAATGGGATCTCATTAAACTAAAGAGCTTCTGCACAGCAAAAGAAACTACCATCAGAGTGAACAGGCAACCTACAGAATGGGAGAAAATTTTTGCAATCTACTCATCTGACAAAGGGCTAATTTCCAGAATCTACAAAGAACTCAAACAAATATACAAGAAAAAAACAAACAACCCCATCCAAAAGTGGGGAAAGGATATGAACAGACATTTCTCAAAAGAAGACATTCATACAGCCAACAGACACATGAAAAAATGCTCATCATCACTGGCCATCAGAGAAATGCAAATCAAAACCACAATGAGATACCATCTCACACCAGTTAGAATGGCAATCATTAAAAAATCAGGAAACAACAGGTGTTGGAGGGGAT
>NW_022297134.1:0-248 GCF_002776525.5 Piliocolobus tephrosceles
TTTTTATTTATTTTTTGTTACATTTGTTGTTTCATCGAAGGTTTTTTGTGTGATAGTACGATAATCCTAAACATATACAGACAAAATAAAAAAAATAATATAATATTTAAAAATTAAAATACGTTTCACTTTTTAGATTGTCAAACATGAAAAAAACACATTTCTTTTTATTAAACTTGTGAACACGTACGCACATGCTACATATATATATATATATATATATATATATATATATATATATATATATA
>NW_022297134.1:258-1361 GCF_002776525.5 Piliocolobus tephrosceles
ATATATATATATATATATATATATATATATATATATATATATATATACATTTTTTACATGTTTATTTTATCTTTTATTTACATATATGTTGCTATAACTATTATTCATATCATCCTTTTCTTTTGATTTATTTAAATCGTTTGACATTTTTTTTAACTTTTAAATAACTTATATAAAAAAACATTTTAATTGAAAAAAATAATTTAACATTAGTAAAAAATAAAGGCATATTTTTTTAAATACTTTTCATTAACGTATAGGTATGTTTGCATGTATATATATATATGTATTGATTTTTAACAAATTTATTAATTGGCACCTGTAAATAGCTGGTATCAGGATTTTCCATTAGTAAAAATTTTGTTATTTTTTAACGTTTTTTTTGCAATTTCAAAAAAAAAAAAAATGAAAAATATTCAATCTTAAAATGTGTTTACAAAAACAAAATAATAAATTAAACAAATCAAAATGAACAAAAAAAAAATAAAAGAATTATTCTCTCACTATAGTGTTTCAAATAGCTTCTTTAAAAAATGTTTTTGCAATTTGAAATTGATAAAAAAAATAAAAATACTGTATTGTACTTATTTTATATGTTGTAAAAATAAATATTTAAGTTATATTAGTAAAAAAAAAAAAAAAAAAAAAAAATGATATTCGGTTTAGTTTTATTTTTTTTAACAAGATGCAAAAAATATGACATGTGAATGTGAAATTTTAAACAATATCCAAGTAATAATATATACATATATATATGTATATGTGCATGTTCTATGCACTTAATAAATCGCTCTTTTTTTTTTCCCACAGTCTACAACGTCATAAAGTTGCTTTTTTTTTTATAGTAATAACAGCACTTTTCCCTCCTTTTCATATATATGTTTATATTTTATAACAAATATATTTAAGCTATACATATATGCATGTGTTAGAACTTTTAATTATTTAATTTATATGACTAAACGTTATAAAAGAAATGAAAAACTTATCGTCTTTTACATAACTATTTTTTTAAATGATATGGTTTGTGTTTAATATTATGTGAACAAGTAAGAATCATTATGCTGTTTTCATTGATAACAATCTGTAATGGTATTATACAT
>NW_022297135.1:0-709 GCF_002776525.5 Piliocolobus tephrosceles
CACCATGGAATACTATGCAGCCATAAAAAAGGATGAGTTTGTGTCCTCTGTAGGGACATGGATGCAGCTGGAAACCATCATTCTAAGCAAACTATCACTAGAAGAGAAAACCAAACACCGCATGTTCTCACTCATAGGTGGGAACTGAACAATGAGCTCACTTGGACTCGGGAAGGGGAACATCACACACTGGGGCCTATCATGGGGAGGGGGAGGGGGAGGGATTGCATTGGGGAGTTATACCTGATATAAATGATGAATTGATGGGTGCTGATGAGTTGATGGGTGCAGCACACCAACATGGCACATATATACATATGTAACAAACCTGCACGTTATGCACATGTACCCTAGAACTTAAAGTATAATAAAAAAAAAAAGAATATTTAGTTTGTCACCATAAGTCACAAAGCTCTCAAATGTCCCTTCATAGATACTACAAAAGGACTATTTCCAACCTGTTGAATGAAATGGAAGATTTACCTCTGTGATATCAATACACACATCCCAAAGTACATTCACAATCACAGATAAATTCTTTCTCGTTTTTATCTGTGGATATTCGGTTTGTCACCCTAGGACTCAATACTGTCCCAAACGTCCCTTTGCAGACTCTACAAAAGGAGTGTTTTGAAGCTTCTGAATAAAAAGAAAGGTTTAACTCTGAGATTAATCCACACATCACAAATCAGTTTCACAGATAACTTCC
>NW_022297135.1:719-9287 GCF_002776525.5 Piliocolobus tephrosceles
ATGTCCCTTCGCAGATTCTACAAAAACAGTGTTTCCAATCTGCTGATTCAACAGAAACACGTTCCTCTGTGAGATGAACACACACATCACAAAGCTGTTTCACAGATAGTTTTTTTCTAGTTCATATCTGGGGATATTTTGTTTGTCACCAAAGGCCTCAATGGGCTCTCAAATATCTATTCACAGATTCTACAAGAAGACTGTTTCTAACCTGCTGAATCAAAAGAAAGCTTTAACTCTGCAAGATGAATCCACACGTCACAAAGCAGTTTCACTCATAAGTTCTTTCCAGTTTTTATATGAGATATTCACTTTTTCACCATAGGCCTCAATGCTCTTCAAAATGTTCTTCGCAGATTGTACAAAAGAATGGTTTCAAACTTGCTGAATCAAAAGAAAGGTTTATATCTTTGAGACGAATTGACATATCACAAACAATTTCACAGATAGTTCATTTTATAGTTTTTATCTGGGGATATCCACTTTTTTACCATAGGCCAAAAGGAGCTTTCTAATGTTCCCTCTTAGATTTTACAAAAACAGTGTTTTCAATCTGCTGAATAAACAGCAAGGTTTACCTCTGTGAGGTAAATCTTCCCATCACAAATAGTTTCACAGATAGCTTCTTTCTCATTTTTATCTGGGAATATTCAGTTTGTCACCACATGTTTCAATGCACTCCCAAAAATCCCTTTGCAGATTCTACAAAAAAAAAAGTGTTTTCAACCTGCTAAATAAAAAGAAAGGTTAAACTCTGTGAGATGAATCCACATATCACAAAGCAGTTTCTCAGATAGCTTCTTTCTAGTTTTTAACTGGAAATGTTTGCTTTTTCACCATATGCCTCAGTGAGCTTCCTAATGTCCCTGCACAGATTCTACAAAAACAATTTTTTCCATGCTGCTGAATAAAAAGAAAGTTTTAACTATGTGAGAGAGTTGCATTTACATATCACAAAGCAGTTTTACAGATAGCTTCTTTCTAGGTTTTATTTAAGGCTATTCAGTTTGTCACCATAGGTCACAATGGGCTCTCAAATGTCCCAACACATATTCTATAAAAGGACTGTTTCTGACCTGCTGAATCAAAAGATAGGTTTTCCTCTGTGAGATGAATCTATACATCACAAAGCAGTTTCACAGATAGCTTCTTTCTAGTTTTTATCTGGAGATATTTCCTTTTTCACCGTAGACCTCAATGTGTTCCCAAACGTCCTTTCACAGATTCTAGAAAAGGATTGTTTCCAACCTTCTGAATCAGAAGAAAGGTTTAACTATGTGAGATGAATCCACATATCACAAAAGCTTTACAGATAACTTCCTTCTAGGTTTATCTGGCAATATTCACTTTTTCAACATAGACTTCAATGTACCCCCAAATGTCCCTTTACATATTCTACCAAAACAGTGTTTTCAACCTGCTGTCTTATAGGAAAGTTTTAACTTTGAGGTAATTCCACACATCACGGAGTAGTCTCACAGAACGATTCTTTCTAGTTTTCATTTGGGGATATTCTGTTTGTCACCATAGGCCCCAATGGCCTTGCAAATGTCCCTTTGCAGATTCTACAAAAACTCTGTTTTTAAACTGCTGAATCAAAAGGAAGGTTTATCTCTGTGTGATGAATCAGCACATCAAAAGCAGTTACATAGATAGCTTGTTTCTAGTTTTTATCTGTGGATATTTGTTTTTTCACCATGGGCCTCAATGAGCTCTCAAATGTCCCTTTGTAGGGACATTGAGACAAACTGCAGAATCTAAAGAAATTTTTAACCCAGTGAGGTGAATCCACACATCACAAAGCTGTTTCAGAGATAACTTCTTTCCAGTTTTTATCTGGGGATATTCCCTTTTTCACCATCAGACTCAATGCACTCCTAAATGTCCCTTTGCAGATTCTACAAAAACAGTGTTTCAAAACTACTGAATCAAAAGAAATGTTTCACACTGCAAGATGAATCCACACACCACAAAGCAGTTTCATAGATAGCTTCCTTCCAGTTTTTATGTGGGTATAGTTTGTGTGTCACCATAGGCCTCAATGCACTTTAAATTGTCCTTTCAAAGATTCTATAAAAGGACTGTTTCAACCTGCTGAACCAAAAGAAACGTTTAACTCTGTGAAACGAATGCACACATGACCGAGTAGCTTCACTTATAACTGCTTTCTAGTTTTTATTTGAGGATATTTACTTTTTCACCCTAGGCATCAATGAGCTCTAAACTGTCTTTTTGCAGATTCTACAAAGCAGTATTTCCAAACTGATGAATCAAAAGCAAGTTTTAACTCTGTGAAATGAATCCACACATCTCAAAGCAATTTCACAGATAGTTTCTTTCTATATTTTATCTGGGGGTATTCGGTTTGTCACCTCAGGCCTCAATGGGAACTCAAACGTCCCTTTGCATATTCTACAAAAGGACTGTTTCCAACCTGCTTAATGGAAAGAAAGTTTTAACTCTATGAGATTAATTTACACATCTCAAAGCAGTTTTCCAGATAACTTTTTCTAGTATTTATCTGGGGATATTCACAATTTCACCATAGGTCTCAATGAGCTCCCACATATGCCTTTGCAGAATCATCAAAAACAGTGTTTCCAAATTTATAAACAAAAAAAGGTGTATCTTTATGAGATCAATCCAAACGTCACAAAGCAGCTTTCACAGATATGTTCTTTCTGATTTTTGTCTGGGAATATTTGGTTTGTCACCATAAACTTCATTGCACTCTCAAATGTCCCATAGTAGATTCTACAAAAGGGCTGTTTGCAACCTATTGAAACAAAAGAAAGGTTTAATTATTTGAGATGAATCCACATGTCACGAAGCAGTTTCATTGGGATTTCCAATATCCCTTCACAAATTCTTAAAAAATACTTTTTCCAACCTGCTGAATCAATAAAAGGTTTTATCTCTGTGACATGAATGCACACATCCCCAAGCACTTCACAGACAACTACATTCTAGTTTTCATCTTTGAGTATTTAGTTTTCACTGTATGCCTCAATTGGCTTTCAAATGTTCCCTTCCAGATTCTACAAAGAGGCAGTTTCCAACCTGCTGAATGAAAAGAAAGGTTTACCTCTGTGAAATGAATGCACACATTGTCAAGCTGCTTCACAGATAGTTTTTTTTTTTTTCTAGTTTTTATCCTTGGATACTCAGTGTCTCACTATGGGCCTCAATGGCTTTCAAATATTTCTTTGCAGATTCTACAAAAAGATTGTATCCAACCTGCTGAATCAAAAAAAGGTTTAACTTTCTGACATGAATGCACATATCACTTTATGGTTTCACAGAAACTCCTTTCTAGTTTTTATCTTTGGATTTCAGTTTTTCACTATAGGCCTCAATGCACTTTCAAATGTGCCTTCACAAATTCTACAGAGACTGTTTCCAACATGCTCAGTCAGAAGCAAGTTTTAACTCTGTGTGATGAATACACACATCACCAAGAAGTTTCACAGATAACTTCTTTCTAGTTTTCACCTTTGGATATTCAGTTTTTCACTATAGGCCTCCTTCAAATGTATTCTCACAGTTTCTTCAAAAACTCTGTTTCCAACCTGCTGAATCAAAACAAAGGTTTATTTCTGTGAGATGAATGCACCCATCACCAAGTGGTCTCACAGATAGCTTCTTTCTAGTTTTTATATTTCGATATTCAGTTTTTCATTGTAGGCCTCAGTGTGTTTTCTAATGTCCTTTTGCAGATTCTACAAAAAGATTGTTTCCAATCTGCTGAATTAAAAGGAAGGCTTAATCTGTGAGATGAATGCACAAATCACTAAGTGGTTTCACAGATACCCTCTTTCTAGTTGTTATCTTTGGATATTCAGGTTTTCACTATTGGCCTCAATGGACTTTCAAATGCCCCTTCACAGATTCTATAGAAATACTCGTTCCAAACTACAGAATCAAAAAAAAAAAAAAAATCTTTTTACTCTGTGAGATGAATGCACACATTGCCAAACAGTTTCACAGAGAGCTTCTTCCTTGTTTTTATCTATGGATATTCAGTTTTTAACTATAGTCATCAATGGGTTTTCAAATGTGCCTTTGCAGATCCTACAGAAAGATTGTATCCAACTTACCGAATCAAAAAAAAAAAAAAAAAAAAAGGATTTAACTGTGACATGAATGCACACATTGCCAAGTGGTTTCACAGATAGTTTCTTGCTGGTTTTCCTCTTTGAATATTTAGCTTTTCACTGTAGGCCTCAATGGGCTTTCAAATGTGCCTTCACAGATACTACAAGGGACTGTATCAAACCTGCAGAATCAAAAGAACGGTGTAACTCTGTGAGATGAATGCTTACATTGTAAAGTGGTTTCTCAGATAGCTTCTATTTTTATCTTTGAATATTCTGTTTTTCACTATAGGCCTTAATAGGCTTTCAAATGTCCCTTTGCAGTTTCTACAAAAGTTCTGATTCTAACATTCTGAATAAAAAAAACACACACACACACACACACACACAACGGTTTAACTCTGTAGGATGAATGCACACATCGACAAGATATGTCGATTTCAGAGACAGCTTCCTTTTAGTTTTTATCTTTGAATATTCAGTTTTCTACTGTAAGTTTCACAATGCTTTCAAGTGTCCCTTCGCAGATTCTATAATAAGATTGTTTAAAGCCTGCTGAATCAAAAGAAAGATTCAACTCTGTGAGATGAGTTCACACACTGCCAAGTGGTTGCAAAGATAGCTTCTTTCAAGATTTTGTATTTGGATATTCAGTTTTTCACTATAACCCTGAATGGGCTTCCAAATGTCCGTTCATAGATCCTACACAAAACTGTTACCAGATCCTACAAAAAACTGTTACCAGATCCTACAAAAAGATTGTTGAATTAAAAGTAAGGCTTAACTCTGTGAGATGAAAGTACACATCACCAAGTGGTTTCAGAGATAGCTTCTTTATAGTTTCATCTTTGGATATTCACATTTTCAGTATAGGCCTCAATGCCCTTTAAAATGTCCCTTCACAGATTCTACAAAAAGACTGTTTCCAACCTGCTGAATCAAAAGCAAGGTTTAACTCTTTGATATGAATTCACAGATAGCCAAGCAGTTTCAAAGGTGACTTTGTTTAGTTTTTATCTTTGGATATTCGGTTTTTCACTATAGTCCTCAAAGAGTTTCAGATGTCTCTTCACAGAATCTATCAAAAGAGTGTTTCCAACAAGCTGATTAAAAAGCAAGTTTTATCTCTGTTAGATGAATGCACACATTGCCAAGCGGTTTGGCAAATAGCTTCTTTATAGTTTTCATATTTGTATATTCAGTTTTTCACTATAGTTTTCAATGGGCTTTCAAATGTTTCTTCACAGATTCTACAAGAAAAATTTTTCCAACCTACTGAAACAAATGAATGGTCTAACTGTGTGAGATGAATGCATACATCACCAAGTGGTTTCACAGATAGCTTCTTTCAAGTTTTTATCTGTGGATATTCATTTTTTCACTATAGTACTCAATGGGCCTTCAATGTCCTTTCACAGACTCTACAAAAAGACTGTTTCCAACATGCTGAATCAAAAGAAATATTTAACTCTGTGAGATGAATGCACGTATCACTTAGGAGCTTCACTGATCGCTTCTTTGAGTTTTTATCTTTGGATATTCAGGTTTTCACTATAGACCTCAATGGGCTTTCAAATGTTGCTTCACAATTTCTACCAAAAGACCGTTTCCAACTTGCTGAATCAAAAGTCAGATTTAACTCAGTGAGATGAATGCACACATTACCAAGCCTTTACACAGATAGTTTTTATTTCTAGTTTTCACCTTGGATATTCATTTTTTCACTATAGGTCTCAAAGGAGTTTCAAAAGTTCTTCGAAGATTCTAAAAAAAGAATGCTTACAACCAGCTGAATGGAAACAAAGGCTTAACTCTGTGAGATGCATGCCCACATCACCAAGCAGCTTCACAGATAGCTTCTCTCTAGTTTTCAATCTTTAGATATTCAATTTTTCACTGTAGGCCTCAATGAGCTTTCAAGTTTCTTTTCGCAGATTCTATAAAAAGACTGTTTAAAACCTGCTGAATCAAAAGACTGGTTTAACTCTGTGACACAAGTGCACACATCACAATGAAGTTCCACAGATAGCTTCTTTTAAGTTTTTATTGGTGGATATTCTTTTTTTTTTTACTTTAGTTCTCAAGGGACTTTTAAATGTTTCTTCACAGATTTTACAAAATAATGTTTCCAACCTGCTGAATTAAAAGCAAGTTTTACTTCTGTGAGATGAAAGAACACATCACCAAGCAGTTTCACAGATAGCTTCTTTCTAGTTTTTAACTTTGGATATTCAGTTTTTGACTATAGGACTCAATGAGTTTTCAAATGTCTCTTTGCAGATTCTACAAAAAGACTGTTTCCAACCTGCTGAATCAAAAGCAAGGTCTAACTCTGTGAGATGACTCTGCAAATAATCAAGTGGTTTCATGGATAGCTTCTTTCTAGTTTTTATCTTCGGATATTCAGGTTTTCACTATTAGCCTCAAAGGACTTTCAAATGTCCCCTTACAGATTATACAGAAAGACTGTTTCCAAACTGCTGAATCAAAATAAAAAATGATTTTAATCTGTCAGATGAATTCAGTCATTGCCAAGTGGTTTCACAAATAGCTTCTTTCTAGCTTTTATCTTTGAATATTTAGTTTTACACAGTAGACCTCAATGGGCTTTCAAATGTCCATTCACACATTGTAAAAAAAAAGACTATTCCCAATCTGCTGAATCAAAAAAGAAATGTTTCATTCTGTGAGATAAATGCACATATCACAACGCATTTTAACAGATAACTTCTTCCCAGTTTTTATCTTTAGATATTCAGTTTTTCACTATAGGTCTCTATGGGCTTTCAAGTGTGCCTTCGCAGATTCTGCAAAAAGATGGTTTTCAACCTCCTGAATCAAAAGAAAAGTTCAAATCTGTGAGATGAAATCACATATTGCAAAGTGGTTTTACAGATAGCTTCTTTCTAGCTTTTATCTTTGCATATTCAGTTTTACACCATAGATCTTAATGAGCTTTCAAATGTCCATTCACAGATTCTACAAAAGGACTGTTTCTAACCGGCTCAATCAAAAATAATGTTTAACTCTCTGAGATGAATATGCACATCATCAAGAGGTTTCACATATAGCTTCTGTCTAGTTTCTATCTTTGGATATTCAGAGTTTCAATATAGGTCAATGGGCTTTCAAATGTCTTGTCGAAGATTCTACAAAGAAGCTGTTTCAAAACTGCTGCATAAAAAAAAAAAAAAAAGGTTTAACTTTGTGAAATGAATGCACACATCACCAATCCATTTCACAGATAACTTCTTTCTAGTTTTTATCTTTGGATATTCACTTTTTCACTATAGGCCTAAAAGGGGTTTCAAATATCCCATTGCAGATTTTACAAAAAGACATTTTCTAACATGTGGAATCGAAAAAAAAAAAAAAAACCAGGAAAAAGAAAAAGAAAGACTTATCTCTGTGAGTTGAATGTGCACATTGCCAAGAAGTTTCACAGGTAACTCTTTTTATTATTATTATTATTATTATTATTATTATCATTATTATTATTATACTTTAAGTTCTAGGGTACATGTGCATAACGTGCAGGTTTGTTACATATGTATACATGTGCCATGTTGGTGTGCTGCACCCACTGCAACCATCAACTCGTCAGCACCCATCAATTCATCATTTATATCAGGTATAACTCCCCAATGCAATCCCTCCCCCCTCCCCCCTCCCAACGATAGGCCCCAGTGTGTGATGTTCCCCTTCCCGAGTCCAAGTGAGCTCATTGTTCAGTTCCCACCTATGAGTGAGAACATGCGGTGTTTGGTTTTCTCTTCTTCTGATAGTTTGCTAAGAATGATGGTTTCCAGCTGCATCCATGTCCATAAAAAGGATGCAAACTCATCCTTTTTTATGGCTTCATAGTATTCCATGGTGAATATGTGCCACATTTTCTTAATCCAGTCTGACACTGATGGACATTTGGGTTGATTCCAAGTCTTTGCTATTGTGAATAATGCTGCAATAAACATACGTGTGCATGTGTCTTTGTAGTAGCATAATTTATAATCCCTTGGGTATATACCCAGTAGTGGGATGGCTGGGTCAAATGGTACATCTACTTCTAGATCCTTGAGGAATTGCCATACTGTTTTCCATAATGGTTGAACGAGTTTAAAAAAAAAACAACAGTGTAAAAATGTTCCTATTTCTCCACATCCTCTCCAACAGCTGTTGTTTCCTGATTTTTTAATGATTGTCATTCTAACTGGTGTGAGATGGTATCTCATTGTGGTTTTGATTTGCATTTCTCTGATGGCCAGTGATGATGAGCATTTTTTCATGTGTCTGTTGGCTGTATGAATGTCTTCTTTTGAGAAATGTCTGTTCATATCCTTTGCCCACTTTTTGATGGGGTTGTTTGTTTTTTTCTTGTATATTTGTTTGAGTTCTTTATAGATACTGGAAATTAGCCCTTTGTCAGATGAGTAGATTGCAAAAACTTTCTCCCATTCTGTAGATTGCCTGTTCACTC
>NW_022297137.1:0-492 GCF_002776525.5 Piliocolobus tephrosceles
CTCCCAAAGTGCTGGGATTACAGGCTTGAGCCACCGCGCCCGGCCTTTTGACTCTTTTTAAACTTTTTTATTTTTAAATTTTTCGGCCTGAATATGTTTGTTCCATTTTTGCTCTTTTTTTTTTTTTTGAGATGGCGTCTCGCTCTGTCGCTGTTGCCTGGGCTGGAGTGCAGTGGCCGGATCTCAGCTCACTGCAAGCTCCGCCTCCCGGGTTTATGCCATTCTCCTGCCTCAGCCTCCCGAGTAGCTGGGACTACAGGTGCCCACCACCTCGCCCGGCTAGTTTTTTGTATTATTTTTAGTAGAGATGGAGTTTCACCGCGTGAGCCAGGGTGGTCTCGATCTCCTCACCTCGTGATCTGCCTGTCTTGGCCTCCCAAAGTGCTGGGATTACAGGCTTGAGCCACCGCACCCGGCCCGTTTTTGCTCTTAAGTTTAGGTTTCTGATCCATTTTGAATTAACATTTTCTTTTTTTTTTTTTTTTTTTTTGT
>NW_022297137.1:592-5219 GCF_002776525.5 Piliocolobus tephrosceles
AACATTTTCTTTTTTTTTTTTTTTTTTTTGAGACGGAGTCTCGCTCTGTTGCCCAGGCTGGAGTGTGGAGTGCAATGGCCAGATCTCAGCTCACTGCAAGCTCCGCCCCCCAGGTTTACGCCATTCTCCTGCCTCGGCCTCCCGAGTAGCTGGGACTACAGGCACCTGCCACCTCGCCTGGCTAGTTTTTTTTGGATTTTTTAGTAGAGACGGGGTTTCACCGTATTAGCCAGGATGGTCTCGATCTCCTGACCTTGTGATCCACCGGTCTCGGCCTCCCAAAGTGCTGGGATTACAGGCTTGAGCCACCGCGCCCGGCCTGAATTAACATTTTCATATGCTGTAAGGAATTGGTCCAGCTTCTGTCTTCTGAATGTAGATATTGAGATTTTCCACCACCATTTTTTGAAAAGACTATCTTGAAGATAGTTTGATCTTATATTTGTGGGCATATTTCCTGATTCCATTTCTGTTTCCTTGGTCTACATGTCTGTCCTTGACCCAGTGTCATACTGTTTTAATTACTACAGCTTTTTGGTAGGTTTTGAGGTCAGTACAAGTCCCTTCCCCATTTTTCAGTTGGGTTATTTGCTTTCTTGCTGTTGAGTTTCTTGTGTTCCTTACATATTTTGGATATTAACCCCTTATCAGATGTGTGATTTACAAATGTTTTCTCCCATTCTGAGGGTTGTCTCTTTGTAAATTGTTTCCTTTGTTATGCAGAAGCTTTTTAGTTGGATGCCATCTCATTTGTCTATTGTTATGTTTGTTTTCAGGGTCATATCCAGAAAATTGTTACTTAGACCAGTGTCATGAAGCATTTCCTCTAGTAGGTTTACAGTTTCAGGTCTTTTTTTTGAGACGGAGTCTCGCTGGTCACCCAAGCTGGAGTGCAGTGGCGCTATCTTAGCTCACTGCAAGCTCCCCTTCCCGAGTTCACGCCATTCTCCTGCCTGTCTCCCCAGTAGGTGGGACCACAGGCGCCCGCCACCATGCCTGGCTAATTTTTTGTATTTTTATAGAGACGAGGTTTCACCATATTAGCCAGGATTGTCTTGATCTCCTGACCTTGTGATCTGCCCGCCTTGGACTCCCAAAGTGCTGGGATTACAGGCGTGAGCCACCACGCCCGGCCAGTTTCAGGTCTTAATACTTAAGTCTTTATTCCATTTTGAGTTGATTTTTGTATATAATGTTTGATAAGGATATCTAGTAGTATCCTTATTTTCCCTGCGAATAACCAGATTTCCTAGTCATATTTATTGAAGACTGTCCTTCCCCCTTGTTTTGTTATTAGCATCTTCATCAGAAATAAATTGGCTGTAAATGCAGTGTTTATTTCCAGACTTTCTATGCTGTTCCATTGGGTGATATGTCTCTTTTTTTTTTTTTTTTTTTTTGAGAAGGAGTCTCGCTCTGTCACCCAGGCTGGAGTGCAGTGGCCGGATCTCAGCTCACTGCAAGCTCCGCCTCCTGGGTTCACACCATTCTCCTGCCTCAGCCTCCCAAGTGGCTGGGATTACAGGCGCCCGCCACCTCGCCCGCCTAGTTTTTTTGTATTTTTTAGTAGAGATGGGGTTTCACCGTGTTCGCCAGGATGGTCTCGATCTCCTGACCTCATGATCCTCCCGTCTCGGCCTCCCAAAGTGCTGGGATTACAGGCTTGAGCCACCGCGCCCGGCCCCAACTTTTTTTTTTTGCTCTTGCTGCCCAGGCTGGAGTGCAGGAGCACGATCTCGGCTCACTGCAACCCGTGCCTCCTGGGTTCAAGCGATTCTCCTACCTCAGCCTCCCCAGTAGCTGGGATTACAGGCGTGCGCCACCACGCCTGGCTAATTTTTTGTATTTTTAGTAGAGGCGGGGTTTCACCATGTTGGCCAGGCTGGTTTCAAACTCCTGACCTCAGGTGATCCACCTGCCTTGGTCTCCCAAAGTGCTAGAATTATAGGTGTAAGCCACCATGTCCAGCTGACCCTGTCTTTAAAAAAAAAAAAAGAAAAAAACAAAAAAACTTGGCTCATTATTCTGAATACATTAATTTATGTGTACAATATCCCTATGTATAAGCAGCTGCTCTGTCCTGCCGGCCACCTCCTAGGACCCATCTGTGTACTGAGCTCCTCTTATGTCCTAGGTTCTCTCTGCACCCTTGGCCTGGGCCCTCCAGCTGTACTGACCCTAGCTACCCCATGGCTCCATCCTTTTTTGAGCACTGTCTTAACTTTCTGGCAAAACAGGAAGTTCTGGGGTCATCTTTCACTTTCTCTTCCATAGCCTTGGAATGAGCTATTTTTCCAGAGAGCCCTGGCTCCTTTTCATGGAGAGAGATTGAAACCAGCGTTTCAGTACTGTGTGCGCTTGTTGCCTCTGGTGTGTCATTGTATCTAGATCTCAGTGCACAAAGCTAGCATCTATTACGTATTTAAACCCACACATACATATGTGTATGTGTATATATGCATATAGATCTATACTTGTATAGATACCTTTTCTATCTGTTTCATTAAAACCATGAGGCCAGCACGGTGCTTCATGCCTGTAATCCCAGCCTGTGGGAGGCTGAGGATTAAACACTCATCTTCACCTTACTCATCTGATTACTCATCTTTATCTTCTTAGGACCACCTTTCACTCACCTGAGGACACCACAGAAGATGGTATATTATGGGAAACCTTCTTGTAAAAACAACTATGAGAATTACATTGACATAATAAAATATGTGTTTAGCGCTTACAAGAGAGAGTCCCCTCTCATCATCAACACTATGGGATGGGTCTCAGGTAAGCCTGCATGCACACATCTGCAAGGGAAGGACGGGCAGCATGAGTACTCTTAGCTTTCAGACAGCCACGTTAAAGCCCAGTGTTTTGTTTTTTGTTTTTAATCTGAGGCAGAGTCTCACTCTGTCGTCCAGGCTGGAGTGCAATGGTGTGATCTCGACTCACTGCATCCTCTGCCTCCCGGGCTCAATCAATCCTCCCACCTCAGCCTCTGGAGTAGCTGGGACCACAGGCGTGTGCTACTCTGCCCAGTTAATTTTTGTAGTTTTAGTAGAGATGGGGTTTTGCCACGTTGGCCATGCTGGTCTTGAACTTCTGGCCTCAAGTGATCCGCCCACCTTGGCCTGCCAAGGCATGCTGGGATTACGAACACGAGTCACAGCACCCAGCCGAAGTCCAACTTATTGATGGTTTCTTTGTCTTAGAACAAATGCGCCCATTTGTCGTAGGAGCATGTCATTGTTTGTGAGCGTGTTACTGTTCTCAGGTGCATCAGCTGTGCTAATGTCTCTTCCCCACAGACCAGGGGCTCCTGCTTCTCATTGATCTGATCCGATTGCTGTCTCCCAGCCACGTGGTTCAGTTCCGCTGTGACCACAGTAAATCCATGCCAGACCTCACCCCGCAGTATGTAGATGACATGGATGGCTTGTACACAAAAAGCAAGACCAAGATGAGAAATCGACGTTTCAGACTCGCAGCATTTGCAGATGCTTTGGAATTTGCTGATGAAGAAAAAGAGAGTCCAGTTGAGTTCACTGGACATAAACTGATAGGTGTTTATACAGACTTTACATACAGAATAACTCCAAGAAATAGGTAACTAACCCTCATTTGGCTGAAGAATTACGTTTCCTTCTGTTGAAAAAGGCCTGCCATTCTCAATTCCTCTAAAGGCCTGAGTCCTCTAAAATCTTCAGTTCTCTATCACAGCTGTGCATTACAAAGAAGAACCAGTTGTTTTCTGAACTGTTATGTTTCCAGGGGAAATACCCAGAAGTGGCCCCTAACTCTGGCTGCCGGCAACTTTGACTTAAAGGAGAGTCTTTACGCTTCCTGTTTTTCCAGTCAGGGTCTGTCAAGGCGGGGCAGTGTTGGAAAGCCCAGTACTCTGTGAAAATGTGACCTCTGTGATGACAGCTGTGAGAGGTGGCCGTGCAGGGTTAAATGTCTACTTACCTTGTTGTAATTTGCCTTTCAGAGAGTCACATAACAAAATTCTTCGAGATCTGACCATCTTGAGTTACCTTAGCCAGCTGCAGCCCCCGATGCCCAAACCACTTTCTCCGTTACATAGCCTGACACCCTATCAGGTAATCTGAACTTACGAGAGAAATTGTCTTCATTTTGTTACACACTTGTGTGGTTTTCTGTGTGCTGGGCACTCTTCTAACCACTTCATAACTCCTCGCTCATTTAATCCTCAGAACATCCCAGTGTCACAGGTTGTGTTGTTATTCCCATTTTATAGATGGGGAAACTGAGGTGTAGAGAGGCTGAGGGACTCAGCAGTAGGGGCTGGGCTGGCATGCAGGCCCAGGCAGTTCAGCTCTGGTGACCGCTCTTAGCCACGTTTCTGTCCTGAGATTAAGCATGGCTCTGTGCTGGGTTTGAATGTCCCGCCTGATCACAGGGGCTGCTCCAGCACTTCCACTTTTCAACTGTAGAACAGGGGTGTTACTGGGCCTCAGAGAGTGATCGTGTGGATTCAGGGAGCGTTCACAGTGGAACCTGGCACCCAGAGAGCACTCTTAAAGTACTTCACATTAGCCGGGCGCAGTGGCTCATGCCTGTAATCCCAGCACTTTGGGAGGCCGAGGCGGGCGGATCACGAGGTCAGGAGATC